>NW_028165050.1:0-35634 GCF_964263955.1 Coregonus lavaretus
TTTTGATCCAGAAATAACCCTGCTCTCTGACTCACCGATAGTGACGGCGTGCCGTCGTCCTCTACCATCATGGTCAGCCGGTATTCCTGCTGGCGCTCGCGGTCAGGTGGGGATGGTCGGGTCACCATCTCGCCGGTCATGCGGTCCATACGGAAGGTGAGGTCCTTGTTACCCGAGGTGATGTAGTAGAAGAGCATGGCGTTGGGCCCAATGTCACGGTCCGTGGCCAACACGCGCAGGACAGACGTACCACCTCCCACATTCTAACACACAGACAGACATATAACATTTAGATAGTTAGACAATAACGTATCAGCATCATGTTCATAATACACACTATCTTTTCTGTGTACTGTATATATATATATATATATATATATATATATACAGTGGGGAGAACAAGTATTTGATACACTGCCGATTCTGCAGGTTTTCCTACTTACAAAGCAATTCTGCAGGTTTTCCTACTTACAAAGCATGTAGAGGTCTGTAATTTTTATCATATGTACACTTCAACTGTGAGAGACGGAATCTAAAACAAAAATCCAGTAAATCACATTGTATGATTTTTAAGTAATTAATTAGCATTTTATTGCATGACATAAGTATTTGATCACCTACCAACCAGTAAGAATTCCGGCTCTCACAGACCTGTTAGTTTTTCTTTAAGAAGCCCTCCTGTTCTCCACTCATTACCTGTATTAACTGCACCTGTTTGAACTCGTTACCTGTATAAAAGACACCTGTCCACACACTCAAACAAACAGACTCCAACCTCTCCACAATGGCCAAGACCAGAGAGCTGTGTAAGGACATCAGGGATAAAATTGTAGACCTGCACAAGGCTGGGATGGGCTACAGGACAATAGGCAAGCAGCTTGGTGAGAAGGCAACAACTGTTGGCGCAATTATTAGAAAATTGAAGAAGTTCAAGATGACGGTCAATCACCCTCGGTCTGGGGCTCCATGCAAGATCTCACCTCGTGGGGCATCAATGATCATGAGGAAGGTGAGGGATCAGCCCAGAATTACACGGCAGGACCTGGTCAATGACCTGAAGAGAGCTGGGACCACAGTCTCAAAGAAAACCATTAGTAACACACTACGCCGTCATGGATTAAAATCCTACAGCGCACGCAAGGTCCCCCTGCTCAAGCCAGCGCATGTCCAGGCCCGTCTGAAGTTTGCCAATGACCATCTGGATGATCCAGAGGAGGAATGGGAGAAGGTCATGTGGTCTGATGAGACAAAAATAGAGCTTTTTGGTCTAAACTCCACTCGCCGTGTTTGGAGGAAGAAGAAGGATGAGTACAACCCCAAGAACACCATCCCAACCGTGAAGCATGGAGGTGGAAACATCATTCTTTGGGGATGCTTTTCTGCAAAGGGGACAGGACGACTGCACCGTATTGAGGGGAGGATGGATGGGGCCATGTATCGCGAGATCTTGGCCAACAACCTCCTTCCCTCAGTAAAAGCATTGAAGATGGGTCGTGGCTGGGACTTCCAGCATGACAACGACCCGAAACACACAGCCAGGGCAACTAAGGAGTGGCTCCGTACGAAGCATCTCAAGGTCCTGGAGTGGCCTAGCCAGTCTCCAGACCTGAAACCAATAGAAAATCTTTGGAGGGAGCTCAAAGTCCGTATTGCCCAGCGACAGCCCCGAAACCTGAAGGATCTGGAGAAGGTCTGTATGGAGGAGTGGGCCAAAATCCCTGCTGCAGTGTGTGCAAACCTGGTCAAGACCTACAGGAAACGTATGATCTCTGTAATTGCAAACAAAGGTTTCTGTACCAAATATTAAGTTCTGCTTTTCTGATGTATCAAATACTTATGTCATGCAATAAAATGCAAATTAATTACTTAAAAATCATACAATGTGATTTTCTGGATTTTTGTTTTAGATTCTGTCTCTCACAGTTGAAGTGTACCTATGATAAAAATTACAGACCTCTACATGCTTTGTAAGTAGGAAAACCTGCAAAATCGGCAGTGTATCAAATACTTGTTCTCCCCCCTGTGTATATATATATATATATTATTATTATTTTTTTTAAGCAGAGTGAAATTCCACTCTCCATTCATTTTTCTGGGGGCTTGTATTCAGGCAGTACAGCATGAGAGGTTAGACAGGGTAGGGGGACAGAAAGGCCGAAAGGCGGTTGAAGGGATCGAACCAACAAGCTTTGGAGCAGTGTTGGCGAGTAGCTCCACTACATGTAATTCAACTACACTGAACAAAAATATAAATACAACATGTAAATAAAAGATCCCAGATATCTTCCATATGCACAAAAAGCTTACTTCTCTCAAATTTGGTGCACAAATTTGTTTACATCCCTGTTAGTGAGCATTTCTTCTTTGCCAAGATAATCCATGCACCTGAAAGGTGTGGCATATCAAGAAGCTGATTAAACAGCATGATCATTACACAGGTGCACCGTGCGCTGGGGCCAATAAAAGGCCACTCTAAAATGTGCAGTTTTGTCACACAACGCAATGCCACAGATGTCTCAAAGTTTTGAGTGAGCGTGCAATTGGCATGCTGACTGCAGGAATGTCCACCAGAGCTGTTGCCAGATAAATGAATGTTAATTTCTCTACCATAAGCCGCCTTCAACATCGTTTTAGAGAATTTGGCAGTACGTCCAACCGGCCTCACAACCTCAGACCACGTATAACCACTCCAGCCCAGGACCTCCACATCTGGCTTCTTCACCTGCGGGATCGTCTTTGACCAGCCACTCAGACAGCTGATGAAACTGTGGGTTTGCACAACCGAATAATTTCTGCAAAAACTGTCAGAAATCGTCTCAGTGAAGCTCATCTGAATGCTCGTCGTCCTCACCAGGGTCTTGACCTGACTGCAGTTGGCAAATGCTCACCTTAGATGGCCACTGGCACGCTGGAGAAGTGTGCTGCTGACGGATGAATCCCGGTTTCAACTGTACCGGGCAGATGGCAGACAGTGTGTATGGCGTCGTGTGGGCAAGTGACTTGCTGACATAAACTTGTGAACAGTGTCCCATGGAGGCGGTGGGGTTATGGTATGGGCAGGCATAAGATACGGACAAGGAACACAATTGCATTTTATCAATGGCAATTTGAATGCACAGAGATTCTGAGGCCAACTGTCATGCCATTTATCTGCCGCCACCACCTCATGTTTCAGCATGATAATGCATGGCCCCATGTCTCCAGGATCTGTACACAATTCCGGGAAGCTGAACTTTTCCCAGTTCTTCCATGGCCTGCATACTCACTAGACATGTCACCCATTGAGCATGTTTGGGATGCTCTGGATCGACATGTACGACAGCGTGTTCAAGTTCCCGCCAATATCCAGTACCTTCGCACAGCCATTGAAGAGGAGTGGGACAACATTCCACAGGCCTCAATCAACAGGCTGATCAACTCTATGCGAAGGAGATGTGTCTAGCTGCATGAGGCAAATGGTGGTCACACCAGGTACTGACTGGTTTTCTGATCAACGGCCCTATTTTTTTTTGACTGCTTTCCTTATATGAACTGTAACTCTTTCAGATGGAATTTCATAGAAATCGCTGTGTATTTTCCTGTAAGACAACTTTTAATAGACAGGCATGTTTCATATTTCATGAGTTTTTAAACAATTAAGAAGAATTTTGTGTATTTTGTGCAGTGTATTTTGTGCAGAATGTTGACAAAAAAACGACAATTCAAACCATTTGAACCCCACTTTGTAACAAAATGTTGTACCATATAGGCCTACCCATGGGCGCATAAGCTGCATGCGCACTTACAGTGGTCTTATGGAAAGAATAGGCCTATTTCCGATATTGATAGACAATGATGCACTGAATTCATTATTTACATTTTAGTCATTTAGCAGACGCTCTTATCCAGAGCGACTTATGAGTGCATACATTATTTTTATTTTTTTCATACTGGCCCCCCGTGGGAATCGAACACACAACCCTGGTGTTGCAAACGCCATGCTCTACCAACTGAGCTACTTCCCTGCCGGCCATTCCCTCCCCTACCCAAGGACAAGTAGGGCTTACACAAATGGACGCATGGTCTCCATCCATGCGCGTATTAATAGCTTATGCCGCATGGCAATATGATGCAGGGATAGCACACAGTAGCGCAGGATACCAGAGAGAATAAATGTAAGTTCATACACTTATTTGCATGGTTTTTATATAGCCTATATACAGTATGCTATGTTGAAATATAGAGGTAGGTCAATGTAAGCCTATACCGGTATGTAGCTAGACATATAGGCTAATTAACTAAGCCTATCTCTGCATTTGAAAGTAAATTGGCCAGATAAAACGCTTGACTATTTTCCCTCTAACAAAACCATGTAAAACCTTGTTTTTAACCCCCTATAGGCATTTTTATATACATCACCATGTGCATCAGAGTCGCATATTTCTTGTGTATTGAGAGCATCCTGACTGGTTGCATCACTGCCTGTTATGGCAACTGCTCGGCCTCCGACCGCAAGGCACTACAGAGGGTAGTGCGTACGGCCCAGTACATCACTGGGGCCAAGGTTCCTGCCATCCAGGACCTCTATACCAGGCGGTGTCAGAGGAAGGCCCTAAAAATTGTCAAAGACTCCAGCCACCCTAGTCATAGACTGCTCTCTCTGCTACCGCACGGCAAGCGGTACCGGAGCGCCAAGTCTAGGTCCAAGAGGCTTCTAAACAGCTTCTACCTCCAAGCCATAAGACTACTGAACATCTAATCAAATGGCTACCCAGACTATTTGCATTGCCCCCCATCCCTCTTTTACAATGCTAATACTCTCTGTTTATTATCTATGCATAGTCACTTTAATAACTCTACCTACATGTACATATTACCCCAATTACCTCGACTAACCGGTGCCCCTGCACATTGACTTGGTTCTGGTACCCCCTGTATATAGCCTCAATATTGTTATTTTTACTTCTGCTCTTTAATTATTTGTTACTTTT
The DNA here is from genome assembly GCF_964263955.1 of Coregonus lavaretus. Lineage (NCBI taxonomy): Eukaryota > Metazoa > Chordata > Actinopteri > Salmoniformes > Salmonidae > Coregonus > Coregonus lavaretus. The sequence continues at coordinate 4,971 of NW_028165050.1, forward strand.
ATTTTGTATTATTTTATACTGTATTTTTTTTGGGGTGGGGGGGGGTGTATTCTTTCTTAAAACTGCATTGTTGGTTAAGGGCTTGTAAGTAAGCATTTCACTGTAAGGTCTACACCTGTTGTATTCGGCGCATGTGTCAAATAACATTTGATTTGATTTGATTATTTCACAGCTCGTTTTTTAACATAAAGCAACACAGAGTTAAACATCGTCATATATCATACCTAGGCCTATATATTTCACCTCCGATTTATTTTAGCGATCCACGCACGAGTGGCTCGATCAACATTATATTTTTATATTTTATTAAATTATACTCAATTGTCCATTCTCTTGTATATATCATGGATATATTTAAACTTACATTCCTTTATGTAATTTAACTTTCACATCAGTGGTGTGTCCAGAACATTTTAAATGGGGTTAGGGGGAGCATAACATTTTGAACCTTAATCGATGCAAGGTGAATTTAATAAATATAATTATGATAGTTCCATGCATTAAATGCTTCAGCTTAGGTTTGGTACATTTCCTTGTTCAAATAAATCATAAATTAATTGTGTCACGTGTACACAATGTCTACATGACGTGTACATGTCACGTGACATGTACGTGATGTGAACGTGTCGGCAGTTTGACGCCTAATAAAAAATGTGTCTCCATTGAAAGTCGATCTTATTTCATGACGGTATCTTAGGCGCATCTTACATGTTAGGTAACTTGGTGATCGGTGTCAGTAGCTACCGTGGGCTCATTATCGGCCCAAATCACTCTCCATACGTGCATATGATTGTATATGTGATTGATTGACTGGCTGACTGACTGACGTGTGTGTGCGCCTCACCTCGCTGATGGTGACATTGTAGCCCCCCTGGCTCTCGATGACGGGTGTGTTGTCATTGACGTCCAGGATGTTGACGGTGAGAGAGACATCTCTGTAGCGGGGAGGCACGCCGCTGTCCATGGCACGCACCTGTCATAACACACACACACACACATACATGCACACGCGTCCGTCAGTCAATCAATTACACACACACACAGACAGACAGACAAACAGATGTACACGTGCGTAAGCAGGTGGGCATACATTATATACGCAACGATAGTTTTAGATTTATTCCTACCACTACGCTGCTGTTGATTATTGATTCCCATTACCATTGGTATCTAACTATTTATCCTGCTTCTGGTCACTATTACTTTTGTTTAGACGTACAGTGCATTCGGAAAGTATTCAGACCCCATTATTTTTCCACATTTTGTTACATTACAATTGATTAAATTGTTTTTTTCCTTCATCAATCTACAAACAATACCCAATAATGACAAAGCAAAAACAGGTTTCTTGCATTTACATAAGTATTCAAACCCTTTACTCAGTACTTTGTTGAATCAACTTTGGCAGCAATTATAGCCTCGAGTCTTCTTGGGTATGATGCTACAAGCTTGGCACACCTGTATTTGGGTAGATTCTCCCATTCTTCTGTCAGGTTGGATGGGGAGCGTTACTGCACAGCTATTTTCAGGTCTCTCCAGAGATGTTCGATCGGGTTCAAGTCCAGGCTCTGGCTGGGCCACTCAAGGACATTCAGAGACTTGTCCTGAAGCCACTCCTGCGTTGTCTTGGCTGTGTGCTTAGGGCTATTGTTATTTTACTGCTGCTCTTTAATTATTTGTTATTTTTCTATTTTCTTCTTTTTTTATTTATACTTATCTATTTTTTACTCAACAATTATTTTTCTTAAAACTGCATTGTTGGTTAAGGGCTTGTAAGTAATTATTTCACTGTAAGGTCTACACCTGTGTCACGGATTCAGCCGAGGCTGCTCCTCCTCCTTGCTCGGGCAGGCTTCGGCGTTCGTCGTCCCCGGAGTACTAGCTGCTGCCGATCTATGTTTCGGTGTTTGGTCTTTATTGTTTACACCTGTTTCCCATTATGTTTTATTGTGTTCCCTTTATAACCCTCTGTTTCTCATTGTGTATTGTGCATAATTGTTTTGGTCTTTTCGGCAGTTGCCCATGTGTGCGGGTTGTATTGTTCCTCTCTGTATGAGGTTGCCTTTTGTACTTTGGATTTGCACTGTATCCAGTAAAGTATCTGCCAGTAGCTCGGTGTCCTGCTCTTGACTTCGCCTACCGCATACACGTCGCTTTGACAACCTGTTGTATTCGGCACATGTGTGAAATAAAACCTATTTGATTGTCCTGTTGGAAGGTGAACCTTCGCCCCAGTCTGAGTCAAGGATCTCTCTGTACTTTGCTCCGTTCATCTTTCCCTCGATTCTGACTAGTTTCCCAGTCTCTGCCGCTGAAAAACACCCCCACAGCATGATGCTGCCACCACCATGCTTCACCGTAAGGATGGTTCCAGGTTTCCTCCAGACGTGACGTTTGGCATTCAGGCCAAAGAGTTCAATCTTGATTTCATCAGACCAGAGAATCTTGTTTCTCATGGTCTGAGAGTCTTTAGGTGCCTTTTGGCAAACTCCAAGCGGGCTGTCATGTGCCTTTTACTGAGGAATGGTTTCCGTCTGGCCACGTCTGGCCAAAGGCCTGATTGGTGGAGTGCTGCAGAGATGGTTATCCTTCTGGTAGATTCTCCCATCTCCACAGAGGAACTCTAGAGTTCTGTCAGAGTGACCATCGGGTTCTTGGTCACCTCCCTGACCAAGACCTTTCTCCCCCGATTGCTCAGTTTGGCTGGGCGGCCAGCTCTAGGAAGAGTCTTGGTGGTTCCAAACTTCTTCCATTTAAGAATGATGGAGGCCACTGTGTTCTTGGGGACCTTCAATGCTGCAGAAATGTTTTGTTACCCTTCCCCAGATCTGTGCCTCGACACAATCCTATCTCGGAGCTCAACGGACAATTCCTTCGACCACATGGCTTGGTTTTTGCTCTGACATGCACTGTCAACTGTGGGACCTTATATAGACAGGTGTGTGCCTTTCCAAATCATGTCCAATCAATTGAATTTACCACAGGTGGACTCAAGTTGTAGAAACATCTCAAGGATGATCAATGGAAACAGGATGCACCTGAGCTCAATTTTGAGTCTCATAGCAAAGGGTCTAAACATTTCTAAAAACTTGTTTTTGCTTTTTCATTATGGGGTACTGTGTGTAGATTGATGAGGACATGTCTTAATTTAATCAATTTTAGAATAAGGCTGTAACATAACAAAATGTGGAAAATGTCAAGGGGTCTGAATACTTTCCGAATGCACTGTATATATTACCATTGGTATATTACCATAAGTATTTATATATTCCTGCTACCAGTCACTTTTCAGCCCTGTTTACATGTATATCCACATGTACATCCACCTATCACACCTACACTGACACTCTTGCACACACTCACACTAACACCCACACACTTAAACTTACAGACTCAACCCACACACAAACCCACCCACCACTTATGCTGCTGCCATACTATTTACTATTATTAATCCTGCTACTCCTGCTATTTATCCTGACCCTGTATATACTGTAGTTTCCTATCTTATTTCAGTTTTTTTTTGTGCCTTTTATTAGTTATATTATTTTGATATTGATTACTGCACTGTTGGGTAGGTCTTGCAAGTTAACCATTTCTGTGTACTTGTGCATGTGACAAATAGAACTTGAACTTCAACTATTAGGTCTTGATTGGCCAATGCATGTTAAATTTACCTTTTCCTCTCCTCTTTTCTCCGTCAATAGTCCATATTCCTGAACAAAGTTTGGCTCATCAGCTGAGAAGCCTATACCCTAAATGGTCACCAGATGGCACTGTGATCCGTTCGCTAGTTTTATTTGCAAAAAGGGGGCTGAAAAATTAGCATTATCCCATAGGCACTTTTTTAAATGACCTTCACAAATTTGTCAACAGTGACAATCGAATCACAGAGAAAGATGAATTATGACCACTTGCATTTCAATATTCGAGAAAGGTGTTGTTGTTGTAATTAAAACCAATATTTTATCTGCTATCTTTCCCATTCAAAAATGAAGGAAAACTAACTAATTACATGGGGGGAAAGGCAATTGCTAATAATTCATTTTTGTTGAAGGAGAAAGATAAACATGATTAGGATTATAGATCTTACAGTCTCAGTCAAAGTGAGAATGCAGCGTGTCCTGATTGGATATCTATCTGATCTATGTTCAGGGCTGTGACTTCGTTCTCCTGTCTTGACTACTTGGCACCATTAGCAACCAGTAGCTAGCGGCACAAGTTATTAGCTAGCTACATAGCGTTATATCCTGACAACATTGACGCTCAATATATTTAGTTCAATTCTCAGCAATATTCACAATTGAATTCGAGGCCAGAATGCTTTCATTGTATATGTTTCTGTTAGCTTTAGTTGTATATAGGTCTCTAGCTAGCAGCTAGGCTCCAGGGTTAAACATCCTGTCCCAGCGACCAACAACTAGCTAGTACAACCATAGCTACCTTTCCAAACAGTGATGGCCACAGAGGAATGCCTCTGCTATCAGGTGTGCACAGAGGCAGGGACTGCTAGCGAAGATTGTGGGGCCCACCACAGTGTTGGCCCCCACAAGGACAGAGGGATACTTACCACCTTCTTCCACATGCCGAAGAAGAACTGTAGTAGGTAGCCCAGACCAGAGAGAGTGGGAGGACAGATGTCCATCAGGTTAGTTATTTAATTGAATTCATTACTTTTTTTCACAAGCTCCTTTGCTGCATCTAAGTTAGCTAACATTAGCTATAATCAGTCTAGCTAACTAGAACCAGTCTAGCTAACTAGTGTTGGCAACTAGCAGGCAGTAGCCAGCTAACTAGCCACAGTAGCTAGCTAAACTTGTTCTAACTAGGTAGCCGACTTACATCACCAGCTTACGTTAACATTACATTAATTAATTTCCATACGAATAGCTAGCTACATTGTGAAAAAGGTAATGAAACAATATAGCCAGCTACCAAACAAACATTCCCATACTGATATAACGTTACTCAAATACCAGTCTGAAAAGCACATGGCTTTGTATAGAGGCATGTTCATTCAACGTTTTGTGTGGAGGATGTAGCCTAACTTGAAGGAATGTCACTTTTTATTTTTCCATTACAATCCTACCCATTCATTTTAGCAATCCCCCAGCCCGACATATTACAACTGTCAATGGCAATGATGGTATCAGGTGGGTAACATGAATGTCTTGCTATTTATGGTGCTTGACAGATATTTGTTTTGTTCTTTGTGGACAATTACACCTTGCTGCCTACAGGCTGTGCCTGGAGTGGGCCCTGGGAAGAGAGCGGCTGGGGCCAGAAAACCAAGTAGTGCTGCCGGCATGTGTTGTCAGCTCCACCTGGAGCAAATTCCTCTCTCCTGATTGGCACTACGAGGGGTTCCTGGAGGTTGAGGAGTCGCAAGGTATAATATATTAAATGTTTAATTAAAACATTAAAAACAGGCTTACTGCACATCCTTGTCATTATTCTATGCATAACTTCAGTCAAGGGTTTTCTACATCACTTGCAGTTGAACAGGTTTAGAGTAGGGTTAATATATATCAGAGGCCACAAAAGTTAAATGCATGCTTTATTCAGATACATGGTTGTCTCCAACTACAGAGTTGTGCACTATTCATGGAGGGCAGGATAACCGCAAGGTAACCCTAACCCTACTGTGAAGACCGAGGGTACCTACGGGGAAGAAAATACAAACAGAGAGAAAATTCAGGTGGTAATAAATTCACAAGTCTTACCAGGTCCCATTGGTCTCTCAAAATCCACTTTGTTTACACTACTTCCATGATTTGCATGAGTAAAAAAGGTCAACTGATCTCACCTTCCATATTTACATTTAAGTCATTTAGCAGACGCTCTTATCCAGAGCGACTTACAAATTGGTGCATTCACCCTATAGCCAGTGGGTTAACCACTTTCCCCCCCCATTTTTTTTTTTTTTTTTTTTTGCAAAGCGTTGGTCCTTGTGATGGTTCCAAAACGTGTCGCAGAGCCGCAGCGACCCACTGACGTCAACCACCACATCCCTAGGTCACTTCAAAACTATGGGACTCCCAATCACGGCCGGTTGTGATACAGCCTGGAATCGAACCAGGGGGTCTGTAGTGACGCCTCAAGCACTGAGATGCAGTGCCTTAGACCGCTGCGCCACTCGGGAGCCAACCAGGCCCTGAGGACTAGGTAGGTCAAAGCAATGTATAGCCAAACATTAGTATTTCTGGCATTGTCATAAATAAATAGCTAGCTAGCTAAATAATTGGCTAGGTAGCTAATGTTATAACTTTCAGGACCTAGGGACCCACGCTGACAGGTAAAACTATTGGTAACATCAGTTGCAGGAGGACTGTAATGCTAACTAGCAAGCCTGTAGTTGTTAATGGTACACAGACGACATCAGAAAGACAGAGCTTTTAATAAACCTCGATAGACAGGCATAGTTGAAATATACACCTTTTGATTGTTATAATTGTAATTCTGGCCTACCATGCCTAGCCTGCCACATCCAGCGCAAATCCATGGCCTCCTGCAGCCCCCGGCTCTTCTCTGAAAGTACTGCCACCATCTCCTGAAGTACCAAACAAGACAGGGAATCAGACATGTTAGGTTACACATAAACACTTTTTCTTTCCAAGCCCCATTTTGAGGAGTATTGAATCTACTTGCATCTAATCCCCTTTATTCTTTATTTTAGAATATTCATACATCAAAAGAAAGTCTATTCAACAATCTGAGCCTGGTCCTGTCCAAATTATTGAGGTCTACTATCTGAGTAATTTACAATCCTGTCTCAATAGAAAAGTGCTCAGACTGTTGACAGCAAGTGCAGAGATTGGGAAAACACCTCTATTTGCACATTTGGTCTAATTTCGAAGGGAATTTGGGCATCATCCAACATTTACATTCCACTTTTACCCATCTCCATTCAACATTAACAATACAATACAAACCTGTGTCTTCACCATCCTCTGGTGGCTCAGCCTCCAGCCTCCACTGGAGATATAAAACACATCAGACCGCAACAGTGTTTCTAGGAGGGGTCTATTACATGTCTGTATGGTCTGACACAAAGTATTATCAAATTACCCTTGTGCTGACTGTCTTGAAGATGCCTTTGTTCACATTGTCACTCTTCACTGACGTCACAGGTGGAGCACTTGAAGGATAATGATATAATAATAATAATAATGTCGTTGGTCATTTCATAAAGATATAGCTACATAGATAAACAACAGATGCCAACCTAAATAGGGCATTGTACGTGTATTTCATCAAAGTATGGGCCCATGGTGGACCAGGGCATAGATGAACACACCACTACAGCTGGGAAGAAATGAAGCATCCGGGTGTTGTTGTAGAAACCTTCAAACACCTGCGAGTCACAAACAGAAAGAGCATGTCCAACTTAAGTATGGCATTGACCTCTAATTCAAAGCTCCCTAAAACCTAGTCGCTACGCTTTCGAGTGTGGACATCTCAGAGTTCACACTCATCGCTAACATATACAGTGCCTTCAGAAAGTATTCATATCCCTTGACTTATTCAAGATATACGTTCCAACAGGACAATGACCCCAAGCATACCAATGCAATGCTGAAATGGCTTCAGAACAAGAATGTGAAAGGCCTTAGGTGGCCCAGCCAAAGCCCAGACTTGAAGATTGCTGTTCACCGCCGCTCCCCATCTAATTTAACAGAGCTTGAGAAAATCTGCAAGGAAGAATGGGAGAATCCAGATGTGCAAAGCTGATATAGACATATCCAAGACCACTCAAAGCTGTAATCGTAGCCAAAGGTGCTTCTACAAAGTATTGACTCAGGCGTGTGAATACTTATGTAAATGAGATATTTCTAAGAACATGTTTTCACTTTGTCATTATGGAGTATTGTGTGTAGATGGGTGAGATTTATTTTTATGTCATCCATTTTGAATTCAGGCTGTAACACAACAAAATGTGGAATAAGTCTAGGGGTATGAATACTTTCTGAATGTACTGTATATCCCGGATGACTAAACAGTCCCTTTAGGCTACAAGTCAGAATGTTGAATACATTCATGAGAACATACTCTACATCCTTATGCCGTTATAAATTTGATACAAAATATCCATAGGAAAGTATTATTAAACCAACTTAAACATGTTTCTCTCTGTAGTAAACAGCAGGACAGGGAAGCGAACCCATGTCGCTGGCGTGACACCATATGCATCGCGCCAATAGGGTTAACCCACTTGGTGAGAATTGTAACATGGCTCATACAGCAATGATCGCTACACTGCCCCCTCTGAACGGGAAGGCGTCCCCATGCATTGACTATTCAGCCCCTCAGACTTCTGACACCAATGTAGCAAACGGCGGGGTAGAGAAGTAAACCCGGGGTCGCTGGCATGAATTGCAAACATCCTACGCATTGCGCCAATAGGGCTAACCCACTTGGTGGGAATTGTAATATGGCTCATATAGCGAGGATAGCTACAATGCTTTCCTTTGTATATTTTGTCTCAAATTTCCAACAGCATAATGACAAAGTGGACAACTGCGTAAATTCAAATGACAATTTATCAGCATTCTGGCTAATCAAGGCACATTTTCAGAAAATTGCCATGGATATAAAGCCAACCTAATCTCACCAAGCTAGCTTGCTATTATTAGGTCAGAATGCCCTAACATTACTTACTGCTGCTGCAATTTTTTGTTGTTTACACCTGTATCATATAGGTAGTGCACTATGGAAAAAAAGAGCCAATTTTTGCTTACAAAAATGAACAGCTAGTTACTATTTTATTCCAGGTCTGGCTTGGGCACGACCTCTCTGGCCCTTTGATGTATAATACAGTAATGTATACAAGTCAATGTAATCAAAAAGGTCTGACTGGCTAGCTAGCTAGCTAACGTTAGCTACTCTTGACTCAAATCCATTGCCACTGTTGCGCAAAACATCTCTCCCATTTAGCTAGCTAACTCGGCAACTAGCTAACTCGGTAGCTAAAACTTTGTAGCTAGCTAGGACATTAGCTGTAGCTAGTTAAGTTAGACAACAACATTAAAGTTACCTTTTTTTATGTCCTGACAAATGTTTGTCTTATCTTCGGGGCATTGTAGCCAAGCCAATTTTGGGGGATTGAGGTGCTCCTCTGTAGGTAGGTTTCTTGTCGTGGGGGTTTAAGTTTGAGCCACAGGACGAACCATCTAGCTAGTTTAGGTGGTAACATTAGTGTGCAGATCGTTTGGTTCTTCAGGCACAACTATATGGAATTTTTTATTCCAAATTAAACTATAGAATGAGCGTCCAAAACCGTCGTTTCCTGTTCAAAATATATTTATTTTTTTATAATGTAGACATTAATGCCATAGGAGTTGTACATTGTCGGTAAAAATTACTGCAATAACTGTTCATTAGCTGGTCCTCTGTAGCTCAGCTGGTAGAGCACGGCGCTTGTAACGCCAAGGTAGTGGGTTCGATCCCCGGGACCACCCGTACACAAAAAAATGTATGCACGCATGATTGTAAGTCGCTTTGGATAAAAGCATCTGCTAAATGGCATATTATTATTAGCTGACACCCTGATATTAGCTACACTAGCTAGCAGTACTGCGGGACACACACTGTGAACCGGCTTGCAGCGCATAGCCTACTCCCCCCATTGAGCAGTAGACTATCACGGTGACATACAGATTGTTACTACCAATATTACAAGTTATTTTTCGTTTCCAATTAAAATAGAGTTGGGTGGAAACAATAGGCCACGTCAGATACTGCTGGCGGCATGTGATAGGCTACAGCTGCGGGAACAAACTATAGACATTGGGCGAGTTTGTTTTGCATAGCCCGGTGCCCTGGTTGTATGGAAATGTCATTTGAGGACCAATGGAATGGTCTAAAATGTACAAACTCCGCTTAACCGGGGCGACGGGCCTAGCAAAATGAACTCGCCCATTAAAACCAGGGAAGCAACTGACTTCGGCATTCACACCTATGTGAAGCGAGCCACAATAAGGATTAGCCACAATAGTGGAATGTGCAGTTCACCTTCAAAATAAAAGTCCCCAATTGAAAGTGATGCAAACGGATAAAAACATTGGAATCATGCCATATTTTGACTAGATAATGCTAAACAAGGTCGGACTGTTGTTATATAAATTAAACAAAATACAATACATAGTTAATTTGGCACAAAAAATAAGAAATCAGTTGAAATCACTCTGTGGATACACTGAACAAAAAAATAAACGCAACGTATAAAGTGTTTGTCCCATGTTTATGGAGCTGAAATAAAATAGCCCAGAAATGTTCCATACTCACAAAAAGCTTATTTCTCTCAAATAGTGTGCACAAGTTTGTTTACATTCCTGTTAGTGAGCATTTCTCATTTGCCAAGATAATCCATCCACTTGACAGGTGTGGCATATCAAGAAGCTGATTAAACAGCATGATCATTACACAGGTGCAACTTGTACTGGGGACAATACAAGGCCACTCTAAAATGTGCAATTTTGTCACACAACACAATGCCACAGATGTCTCAAGTTTTGAGGGAGCGTGCAATTGGCATGCTGACTGCAGGAATGTCCACCAGAGCTGTTGCCAGATAATTTAATGTTAATTTCTCTACCATAAACCACCTCCAACGTCATTTTAGAACATTTTGCAGTACGTTCAGCCGCCCTCACAACTGCAGACCGTGTGTAACCACGCCAGCCCAGGACCTCCACATCCGGCTTCTTCATCCGGCTTCTTTACCTGCGGGATCATCTGAGACCAGCCACCCGGACAGCTGATGAAACTGGGTTTGCACAACCGAAGAATTTCGGCACAAACTGTCAGAAACCATCTCAGGAAAGCTCATCTGCGTGCTCGTCTACCTCATCAGGGTCTTGCCTGACTGCATTTCGGCGTCGTAACCTACTTCAGTGGGCTAATTCTCACCTAAGATGGGCACTGGCACGCTGGAGAAGTGAGCTCTTCACGGCTGAATCCTGGTTTCAACTGTACCAGGCAGATGATAGACAGCGTGTATGGCATCATGTGGGCGAGCTGTTTGCTGATGCAAACGTTGTGAACAGAGTGCCCCATGGTGGCGGTGGGGTTATGGTATGGGCAGGCATAAGCTACGGACAACTAACACAACTGCATTTTATCGATGGCAATTTGAATGCACAGATATACTGTGACGAGATCCTGAGGCCCATTGTCGTGCCATTCATCCACCGCCATCACCTCATGTTTCAGCATCAGTGGAGGCTCCTCAGAGGAGAAAGGGGAGGACCATCCTCCTCAGAGAATTTCATAAAAATTAAAATGATAAAGCATTTAAAAAAGTTATCCTGTTTAGATAAAACTATACTAAATATAATCGCGTCACTAAATAATTGATTAAAACACACTATTTTGCAAAGAAAGTCTACAGTAGCCTCAACAGCACTCTGTAGGGTAGCACCATGGTGTAGCCGGAGGACAGTTAGCTTCCGTCCTCCTCTGGGTACATTGACTTCAATACAAAACTTAGGAGGCTGATGGTTCTCACCCCCTTCCATAGACTCACACAGTAATTATGACAATGGCGGATTTACAATGGCACCGGAGGAGATGGCTGCCGTTTTACGGGCTCCTAACCAGTTGTGCTATTGTGTGTGTTTTTTTGCGTTATTTGTAACATCTTTTGTACATAATGTTTCTGCCACCGTCTCTTATGACCGAAAAGAGCTTCTGGATATCAGGACAGCGATTACTCACCTCGCACTGGACAAAGATTTTTTTTTAACGAGTATGACGCGAAGGATTTTCTTCAGACACACGACAAGGCCCAAATCAATGTAACATTGATCTATTTTGTTAACATTGGATAACAAAATAGACTAACTACGATCAAGGATATCCTAACAACTGTAATATCTTATGTTTCACCGAGTCGTGGCTGAATGACGACATGGATAACATACAGCTGGCGGGATATACGCTGCATCGGCAAGATAGAACAGATGCCTCCGGTAAGACAAGGGGTGGCAGTCTGTGTATATTTGTAAACAACCGCTGGAGCACAAAATCTAATATTAAAGAAGTCTCAAGGTTTTGCTCGCCTGAGGTAGAGTATCTCATGATAAGCTATAGACCACACTATTTACCAAATGTTATCAAATGTTTTCGTAGCTGTCTATATACCACCACAAACCGATGCTGGCACTAAGACCGCACTCAATGAGCTGTATAAGGCCATAAGCAAACAGGAAAACGCTCATCCAGAGGCGGCGCTCCTAGTGGCCGGGGACTTTAATGCAGGGAAACTTAAATCAGTTTGACCTAATTTCTACCAACATGATAACTGTGCAACCAGAGGGAGAAAAAAAACTCTACACCACCTTTACTTCACACACAGAGACGCGTACAAAGCTCTCCCTCGCCCTCCATTTGGCAAATCTGACCATAACTCTATCCTCCTGATTCCTGCTTACAAGCAAAAACTAAAGCAGGAAGCACCAGTGACTCGGTCAATAAAAAAGTGGTCAGATGACGCAGATGCTAAGCTACAGCACTGTTTAGGTAGCATAGACTGGAAAATGTCTTCCGATGGCATTGAAGAGTACACCACATCAGTCACTGGCTTCATCAATAAGTGCATCGATGACGTCGTCCCCACACTAACCGTACGTACATACCCCAACAAGAAGCCATGGAATACAGGCAACATCCGCACAGAGCTAAAGGGTAGAGCTTCCACTTTCAAGGAGCGGGACTCTAACCCGGACGCTTATAAGACATCCCGCTAAGCCCTCTGACGAACGATCAAACAGGCAAAGCGTCAATACAGGACTAAGATTGAATCGTACTACACCAGCTCCTATGCTCGGCCTTGCAAACTATTACAGACTACAATGGGAAGCACAGCCGCAAGCTGCCCAGGGACACGAGCCTACCAGACGAGCTAAATTACTTCTATGCTCGCTTCGAGGCAAGCAACACTGAAGCATGCATGAGAGCATCAGCTGTTCCGGACGACTGTGTGATCAAGCTCTCCATACCCGATGAGAGTAAGACCTTTAAACAGGTCAACATTCAAAAAGCCGCAGAGCCAGACGGATCACCAGGACGTGTACTCCGAGGATGCACTGACCAACTGGCAAGTGTCTTCACTGATATTTTTAACATGTCCCTGACTGAGTCTGTAATACCAACATGTTTCAAGCAGACCACCATAGTCCCTGTGCCCAAGAACACTAAGGTAACCTGCCTAAATGACTACCGACCCGTAGCACTCACGTCTGTAGCCATAAAGTGCTTTGAAAGGCTGGTCATGGCTCACATCAACACCATCATCCCAGAAATCCTAGACCCACTCCAATTTGCATACCGCCCCAACAGATCCACAGATGATGCAAGCTTTATTGCACTCCACACTGCCCTTTCCCACCTGGACAAAAGGAACACCTACGTGAGAATGCTATTCATTGACTACAGCTCAGCGTTCAACACCACAGTGCCCTCAAAGCTCATCACTAAGCTAAGGACCCTGGGACTAAACATCGCCACTGTTCAGCATGATAATGCATGGCCCCATGTCGCAAGGATCTGTACACAATGAGTTACTTGATGTGGAATAGAGTTCCATGTAGTCATGGCTCTATGTAGTACTCCCATAGTCTGTTCTTTACTTTGGGACTGTGAAGAGACCTCTGGTGGCATGTCTTGTGGGGTATGCATGGCTGTCCGGTGCATTCAACATGTCAATACCTCTCACAAATACAAGTAGTGATGAAGTCAATCTCTCCTCCACTTTGAGCCAGGAGAGATTGACATGCATATTATTCATGTTAGCTCTCTGTGTACATCCAAGTGCCAGCTGTGCTGCCCTGTTCTGAGCCAATTGCAATTTTGTGGCACCTGACCACACGACTGAACAGTAGTCATGGTGCGACAAAACTAGGGCCTGTAGGACCTGCCTTGTTGAAAGTGCTGTTAAGAATGCAGAGCAGCGCTTTATTGCAGACAGACTTCTCCCCATCCTAGCTACTGTTGTATCAATATGTTTTGACCATGACAGTTTACAATCCAGGGTTACTCCAAGCAATTTAGTCTCATCAACTTGCTCAATTTCCATATGATTAATTACAAGATTTAGTTGAGGTTTAGGGTTTAGTAAATAATTTGTCCCAAATACAACTTCTCTCAGCCAATCATCAGTCATTTGTGTAAGTGCTGTGCTTGTTGAATGTCCTTCCCTATAAGCGTGCTGAAAGTCTGTTGTCAATTTGTTCACTGTAAAATAGTATTTTACCTGGTCAAACACCATTTTTTCCCAAAAGTTTACTAAGGGTTGGTAACAGGCTGATTGGTCGGCTATTTGAGCCAGTTAAGGGTGCTTTACTACTTTTTGGTAGGGGAATAACTGTTGCTTCCCTCCAGGCCTGAGGGCACACACTTTCTTGTAGGCTTAAATTGAAGATATGGCAAATAGGAGTTGCAATATCATCCACTATTATCCTCAATAATTTTCCATCCAAGTTGTCAGACCCCGGTGGCTTGTAATTGTTGATCGACAATTATACTTTTTTCACCTCTTCCACACTTACTTTAAGGAATTCAAAATTACAATGCTTGTCTTTCATAATTTGGTCAGATATACTTGGATGTGTAGTGTCAGCTTTTGTTGCTGGCAAGTTTGCTAATCTTGCCAATGAATAAATCATTAAAGTAGTTGGCAATATCAGTGGGTTTTGTGATGAATGAGACATCTGATTCAGTGGACTTCCTACTAGGGCACACCACCTCAGTGCTAACATTATTACTCTGGTTCATAGGCATATGATTACTGCACACAATAGCTGTAGGATCAGCAGAGGCATTCCGGGCAGTAAGAGGGACATAAATTAGGTTATTTATATTGTGTCTTCCAACGCCCCTAGGATAATTTGCTGAATCATTATGACAACTCAGTGACACAATGGTAGGGATTAAAAGAGCTGGACTTGGGTCATTGATAAGTCATTGTCTCAATGCAGCCTTGTGATGCTGTGAAAGGTGTCCATCAATCTTGTGTCCATGAAATGCGGTATCAACCTACTCAGTGACACCAACCGATTTACAATTCTGAAGAGTTTAAACAAATATTAGCGTCATAGCTCTTATTGCGGGACTCTGAAACCACTGTGAAATGAGCCACATTAAGCTCTCAAGTCAACCTACTATGTATTGAATATTC
Source organism: Coregonus lavaretus (assembly GCF_964263955.1). NCBI lineage: Eukaryota > Metazoa > Chordata > Actinopteri > Salmoniformes > Salmonidae > Coregonus > Coregonus lavaretus. Next base: position 20,146 of record NW_028165050.1, read on the forward strand.
ATATTGCAATGTACAGCCTTACCTATGGGATCTTGGGTCCATGAAATGGAGTATCAGCCTACTCAGTGACATCCACAGATTACAATAATTAAGAGTTTAAACAAATATGAGTGTCCTAGCTCATATAAGGAAACTTTAACTGTGGCAAAACACTTCACTATACAGCCTATTGTGTGTATTGACATTCATATTGCAATATACAACCTTACCTATGGATCTTGGGTCCATGAAATGGGATATCAGCTTACTCAGTAACACCAACAGATTACAATTCTGAATAGTTTACACAAATATTAGCGTCGTAGGTCTTATTGAGGGACTTTGACTGTGGGATATGTGTTACCAACCTCCCGAGTGGCGCAGTGGTCTAAAGCACTGCATCGCAGTGCTAGCTGTGCCACTAGAGATCCTGGTTCGAATCCAGGCTCTGCTGTAGCCGGCCGCAACTGGGAGACCAATGGGGCGGTGCACAATTGGCCCAGCGTCGTCCAGGGTAGGGGAGGGAATGGCCGGCAGGGAGGTAGCTCAGTTGGTAGAGCATGGCGTTTGCAACGCCAGGGTTGTGGGTTCGATTCCCATGGGGGGCCAGTATGAAAAAAAAAAAAAAAGAATAATGTATGCACTAACTTTAAGTCGCTCTGGATAAGAGCGTCTGCTAAATGATTTAAGCGTCTGCTAAATGACGTGAATGGATATCACCTCACTTTTCAGCCTATTGTGTGCATTAAACAGTCATAGCTCTTCATAGTTCTTATTGCGGGACTCTGAAACCACTGTGAAATGTGCAGCATGGCAATATAATTGTCAATACGCACAATAGGCTGTATAGTGAGGTGATTTCCCAGTTAAAGTTCCTTAATATGAGCAAAGACGCTAATTTTTGTGAAAACACTTCACAGTTGTGTTCTGACTGTCTTAACGCACCACGTCCTCTTACTAAATAAACTGAGCTTCTCAGTATTTTTTTCTTCACCTCACGCTGTAAGTCAATGAAGTTTTTATTTTTAATATCCATTGTGAATGATAATAGCTCCTCGCAGTATTTGAAAAATCTTTCCAACACTCTGCTGGACTTCGAAAATCACCAAGCCTCGGTGTAAAATAGCAAAATATCATGATCTGATGATCCCATATATCCAATGAAAACGTCATAAAATACCTGAATCTTTTTCCCTTGCGCAAAAATAGCTGTCTGTCCCGAGCTCACTGGCGAGGGAAACTCTGAGGGCCCAGAGTAGGCTAGTTAATACAATGTTGCAAGTTCCCGTACCAGGAAGAAATTAAATCTACTTTCACCCCTGGCTTTAGGTCTATGTATTTTACTTAGTTGACGATGGAAGTTATAGGCCTACTGCTGCATTGGCCTATAGGCTATCTCTGAGTTCCATGCACTCATTTCTTTAGCCGCCAATGGATCATGGTATATCATAGGGCAGAGGCTGGTGCTCTCGCATTAGTTGAATTTTAGCGTTTCGATTTTTATAATATTTATTCTGATTTTTATGATTAACCATGTGACAATGATTTGAGAAACTAAAACATTATTATTGAAATGAAACTGTTCCACAACAATGCGCAGGCGCGTGAAAAAAACAGCCACCCTTATGGAAATGAAATGCCCGTCCAACGGATTTGTTCTAATGGCTAATGTCCAATCGCTGGAAAATAAATGTTGAACTCAGAGCAAGGCAGGGACATCAGGGAATGCTGTGTCTTTGTTTTTACTGAGACGTGGTGTCGTGACGTGACTTACTTTAATGTATGACTGTTATTTATTGAATCACCTAACTATGTTTAATTGTCACTCAATTAAATTAATAATGTAACAATTAACTCATTAGGAATTTGGGACCCCACAGAATAAGTTGTTTAACGAGTTACCATCTCCCGAATTAAACTCTTAGAAGATATATATGTTATATATACCGATCATATATACCAGTCACTTATTAAATACTTACCTCTTATCAGTCTCATTCTGAACATCGCATAATCCTTGAACCTGCAAGAACCCTAACCTTATTGATTAATCAAATTGGCTTAATTATTTATTTACTAACTAACTAAATAATAACACAATACAAACACACACAGGTTACTAACGTAATACAATGAAAACAGGTCCCTAGTGGACTGGACTAACAATAGCATGAATGCATGGGTAGAAGGAGGGTCAGAGTGGAAGGGAGAGAGAGATTCAAACTATCGTGGTTACTTTGGAGACTACGCTCACAGTAATCATAATACTTATGCACCCTAATAACACTAATTTGGATTAGAAATGCAACATGTATTTACGTGTAGCTGTCCTCGATAGTTGAGTTGATGATGTAGGACTCTGGTTTGTCCACCAGAGATCACTATGTCCTTGGTAGAGTTTCTGGTCATAGTTGTGGTTAGAATGGAAACTTCAGATGTACCAGCGGTTGTCCTCTCCTCTCGTGTCTTTAGTGAAAGTTCTCTAGACGACTATACATGCCAGCTGCAGACTGAAATGATAAGGTCTAGTGCATTGTCTTCTTCTTCACCTCGTGTAGAGGTTGAGAGTTTCAGAGTTTCTCCATTTCACATGTGTGGACTAACGTCTCACGTCTGCTGGTCTTCCTTTGGTATGGAGTTGTAGTTTTAAACCATTTTGTAATGTTCAGCTCACGCTTCACGTCTACTGGTCTTGTAGAGTGTCAACCATTTTAAGCTGTGGGCTTTCTGGTCTGGTAGAAATTCAACCATTTGCAACGTTTAGCTCACGCTTCACGTCTGCTGGTCTGAGGTGAATTTCATCACAAGGCTTTTTATGCACTCAGGGTAAAAGGAGCATTCATTCATGTTTGTGCTCATCTGGGCATGGCCACTGACTGAGAACAAATCAATATGGAAAACAATAATCTCATCTAGAATGCTAAAATCACATTGTTATCTTCACAAAAGTATTATTATACTTAATAATTCGTTTTAAACAACAATTAGATTCTAACCTCATAACTGGGAAGTGTACCCCCCCAAAGATACAGTTATGTTGTTCCGCAGTCTTTAATGACATCACAACATTGTAACGAATTTGACATGATTGTTCTTTAAGTCCCCACCAACCATTTCCCACATTCTTTTAAGTAGGAATATTGTTTAATTATATACTTTTGGATGTTGGAGTCTTGGCGGGAAGACTTCCTTTGTTAACAAAGGGGTCTTTTCTCCCAATACTTCATGGCAAGGAAGAGAAAGTCTGCACTGTATTTACGACCTGTCATAAAACTGGCCCCCAGGAAATGGGGTGTTCAAACCTTTACCGAGCCGGCATGTTTGATCCTCAACCCATGAGGGCCAGTCATGACCGTGGCTTATTGACAATACATTTGACTCTGCTATTCAACCAGACGGCTTCCCCATATTCCGAATAGATCGAACGGTGGCTTCTGGTAAGAGTCAGGGGGAGGTGTAGGTTTCCTCATAAACAATTCCTGGTGTACCGAAGATGAAAACATTGGCAGCTCCTGTTCACCCGACCTGGAGTTTCTGATGCTAAAATGCCAACCCCACTATATGCCGATGGAATTCACGTGTGTTATTATCACAGCTGTGTACATACCGCCACAAGCAAACACCAAGGCGGCACTCAAGAAACTGTACAAGATCATTAGCCAGCAAGAATCCTCTCACCCGGAAGCAATCTTTATTGTAGCGGTTGACTTTAACCAAGCCTGTCTAAAACACATTTTCCCAAATAATCACCAACATGTATCCTTCCCCACGAGATGATCAACCATGCTTGACCATGTATACACAAAGCCATTCCCCGCCCCCACTTCAGCCAATCAGATCACAGCTCTTTGTTCCTACTCCCTGCCTACAAGCAGCAACTCACCAACACAGAGAATAGTGAGGCGCTGGACAGAGGAGGCAGACTCAATGCTGTATGATTGTTTAGGAATATTGATTGGAATATGTTAAAAATGTATCCACCCAGGACTCATCCAGCAACATTGAGGAATATACATTGTCAGTCACATGCTTCATTAGGAAATGTGTTGGTGACATTGTACCCTCAATAACAATCTGGACATACCCCAACCAAAAACCCTGGAACCCCGATGACTCGGTGGCGTGCGACGCGTACAAGGCAAGCAGGTACGAGCTCCGCAAATCTATTAGGGATGCAAAAAGACAATACATACTCAAACTTGAATTGATGTTCGACAATTCAGACTCGCGTCAAATGTGGCAAGGACTACAGACTATCATAGACTACAAAGGAAAATCCAGATATGCGGTGCCCACCGAAGCCTCCCTCTCAGATGAGCTTAACACATTCAATGCTTGCTTCGAGCCAGACAGATTGACTCTCTCTGCTCCGGATGACCAGGTGCTTTCGCTCTCCGAGGCTGATGTGAGGAAAACTCTCAAAAGAGTGAATACTCACAAAGCCGCCGGCCCAGATGGCATCGCTGGCCGCATCCTCAGAGTGTGTGCTGACCAGTGTGTGCTGACAACCTGTCCCTGTCCCAGGCTGTAGTCCCCACCTGCTTTAAGGACACCACCATCGTCCCAGTGTCCAAGAAAAACAAGGTGACATGCCCAAATGACTATTGCCCAGTCGCGCTCACACTGGACCCAATCCAATTTCCCTACCACTCCAACAGATCCATGGAAGATGCCATTTCAATTGCTATTCACACAGCCATAACACATCTGGACAAGAGGAACACCTATGTAAGAACGCTGTTCATTGGCTATGGTTGAGCATTCAAATCAAATCAAATTGTATTTGTCACATGCGCCAAATACAACAGGTGTAGTAGACCTTACCGTTAAATGCTTACAAGCTCTTAACCAACAATGCAGTTAAGAAAAATATTTAATAAATAAATTAAAGTAAAAAATAAAAGAGCAACAATAAAATAACAATAACGAGGCTATACACAGGGGGTACTGGTACCGAGACAATGTGTGGGGGTACAGGTTAGTCGAGGTAATTGAGGTAATATGTACATGTAGGTAGGGGGGGGGGGTCAATGCAAATAGTCCGGGTAGCCATTTGATGGCTTGGGCATAGAAGCTGTTAAGAAGCCTTTTGGACCTAGACTTGGCGCTCTGGTACCGCTTGCCGTGTGGTATCAGAGAAAACAGTCTATGACTAGACTCTGACCTCCTCCCTATATGTTGTCTCATCGTTGTTGGTGATCAGGCCTACCACCGTTGTGTCGTTGGCAAACTTAATGATGGTGTTGGAGTCGTGCTTGGCCACGCAGTCATGGGTGAACAGGGAGGACAGGAGGGAACTAAGCATGCACCCCTGATGGGCCCCGTGTTGAGAATCAGCGTGGCAGATGTGTTGTTGCCTACCCTTACCACCTGGGGGCGGCCCGTCAGGAAGTCCAGGATCAAGTTGCAGAGGGAGATGTTTAGTCCCAGGGTCCTTAGCTTAGTGATGAGCTTTGAGGGCACTATGGTGTTGAATGCTGAGCTGTAGTCAATGAACAGCATTCTCACGTAGGTGTTCCTTTTGTCCAGGTGGGAAAGGGCAGTGTTGAGTGCAATAGAGATTGCGGCATCTGTGGATTTGTTGGGGCGGTATGCATATTGGAGTGGGTCTAAGGTTTCTGGGATGATGGTGTTGATGTAAGCCATGACCAGCCTTTCAAAGCACTTCATGGCTACAGACATGAGTGCTATGGGTTGGTAGTTATTTAGGCAGGTTACCTTGGTGTTCTTGGGCAAAGGGACTATGGTGGTCTGCTTGACTCGGCCAGGGTCAGGTTGAAAATGTCAGTGAAGACACTGGTCAGCGCATGCTCGGAGTACACGTCCTGGTGATCAGTCTGGCCCTGCGGCCTTGTGAATGTTGACCTGTTTAAAGGTCTTACTCACATCGGCTATGGCGAGCGTGATCACACAGTCGTCCGGAACAGCTGGTGCTTTCATGTATGCTTCAGTGTTGCTTGCCTCGAAGCGTGCATTTAGCTCGTCTGGTAGGCTTGTGTCACTGGGCAGCTCGCGGCTGGGCTTCCCTTTGTAGTCTGTAATAGTTTGCAAGCCCTGCCACATCCGACGAGCGTCGGAGCTGGTGTAGTACGATTCAATCTTAGTCCTGTATTTACACTTTGCCTGTTTGATCTTCGTCTGAGGGCATAGCGGGATTTCTTATAAGCGTCCGGGTTAGAGTCCCGCTCCTTGAAAGTGGCAGCTCTATCCTTTAGCTCAGTGCTGATGTTGCCTGTAATCCATGGCTTCCGGTTGGGGTATGTACGTACGGTCACTGTGGGGACAACGTCATCGATGCACTTATTGATGAAGCCGGTGACTGATGTGGTATGCTCCTCAATGCCATCGGATGAGTCCTGGAACATATTCCAGTCTGTGCTAGCAAAACAGTCCTGTAGCTTAGCATCTGTGTCATCTGACCACATCCGTATTAAGTGAGTCACTGGTACTTCCTGCTTTAGTTTTTGCTTGTGTGGGGTTCTATTTTCTTATAACTAGATGTGATGCCTAGCTTAGAAAGAATACATTAATGATTAAACATAATAGGTTTGTGCTGTACTGATATAGATTGGTCAACATAACAAGCTGTGATTAATGTGAGGAACTATTAGGGGGTAGCCCGAGACAGACTTGTGATTCTCACAGACACACACACTGCCTCTTTGTTAGACCACTCAAGGACATGTGTACTGCAAAAGTGCTGACTCTCTGGACAAGCTGCAGATAACAACTTATGCCTGGCAACAGTGAAGCGCCAAGGGGCTGGGACCAGCCTGTGCGCCAACGATAGGCTGAGTAAGTCTAAACCACGCTCAGTCTCTACTCTGATAGGCCAGCAGGGAGCGGGAACTATCTCTGTCAGAGTATTTAAAGAAGAACTTATAACAATGGACCAGTTCTCTGTCTGCCCTGCGTGGTATTTCAGTGGACCCGTATATACGAATATCATATTTACCATTGAAGTGTTTTGCATTAATTAAAATACTAGTCTATTTTAGAAGACGTGTATTGACCTCTTTTTGTTCCAATACCAGATTTGAATTGACACAACTTATCACTTGTAAGCAGGAATCAGGAGGATAGAATTATGGTCAGATTTGCCAAATGGAGGTTGAGGGAGAGCTTTGTATGCGTCTCAGTGTGTGGTGTAAAGGCGGTCTAGATTTTTTTTTTTTTACTATTGTTGCACATGTAACATACTGGTAGAAATTAGGTAAAACAGATTTAAGATAACCTGCATTAAAGTACCCGGCCACTAGGAGCGCCGCCTCTGGATGAGCATTTTCTTGTTTGCTTATGGCTTTATACAGCTCGTTGAGTGCGGTCTTAGTGCCAGCATCGGGTTGTGGTGGTAAATATACAGCTACGAAAAATATAGATGAAAACTCTCTTGGTAAATAGTGTAGTCTACAGTTATAATGAGATACTCTACCTCAGGCGAGCAAAACCTTGAGACTTCCTTAATATTTGATTTCGCGCACCAGCTGTTATTGACAAAATAGACACAGACCACCCCTTGTTGTCTTACCGGAGGCAGCTGTTCTGTCTTGCCGATGCACAGAAAAACCAGCCAACTGTATATTATCCATGTCGTCGTTCAGCCTCGACTCGGTGAAACACAAGATATTACAGTTTGTTGGTAGGATAGTCTTGAACGGAGCTCATCCAGTTTATTCTCCAATGATTGCACGTTGGCCAATAGGATGGATGGTAGAGGCGGGTTACCCACTCGCCAACAAATTCTCACGAGGCACCCCAACCTGCGTCCCCTGTATCGGCGTCTTCTCTTCATGCAAATGACTGGGTATCTGGAGTAAATTCTTTGCGTCCGACTCGTTAAAGAAAATATCTTCGTCCAGTTCGAGGTGAGAAATCGCTGTTCTGATATCCAGAAGCTCCTTTCGGTCATAAGAGATGGTGGCAGAAACATTATGTACAAAATAAGTTACAAACAACGCGGAAAAACACACAAAAATAGCACAATTGGTTAGGAGCCCTTAAAACGGCAGCCATCTCCTCCGGCACCATTCTCTACATTCAACACTATTGTTCCCTCCAAGCTCGACACCAAGCTCAGAGCCCTGGGTCTGGACACCACCCTCTACAACTGGATCCTTGACTTCCTAACGGGCAGACCACAGGCTGTGAGTATTGGCAACAACACCTCCTCCACACTGACCCTTAACACAGGGGCCCCACAGGGGTGTCCTCTGTCCTCTGCTGTACTCCCTGTTCACCCACGACTGTGTGGCTTTGCACGACACCAACTCCAAGTTTGCTGACGACACCATGGTTGTAGGCCTGATAACCAACAACGATGAGTCAGCCTATAGGGAGGAGGTAAGTGAACTGGCATTGTGGCAACAACCATTCACTCAACGTCAGCAAAACAATGGAGTTGATTGTTGACTTCAGGAAGCAGAGGAGGGAACATGCCCGATCCACATCAATGGGACTGTAGTAGAGGGAGTCACAAGTTTTAAGTACCTCAGCATCCACATCACAGAGGACTTGTCATCGGATCATGAGGTCTGATACCAACAGGCTCAGAGACAGTTTCTATATAAACAACAACACAGACCCAAAGTCAGTTGCGTCCCGCAGCTGTATCCTATCAAATGCCGCCGGCAGTATCTAACGTGGCCAATTGTTTTCACCCATCTTTATTTTATTTGGAGAATAACAGCAGCCTACACGAAAAATTGATTGTAATATTGGTAGTAACAATCTGGATGCGTACCAGGCTTAGCCCCCTCAGTTCAAACTTGTGCCCCCTAAGTTTTAGTTTAGTGTCCCTATATAAAAATACATTATTGAGTGACAGGTTGGTGCCAAAAAAAATCTACCGCGGTGTGTGTAGGGGGGCTACGGAAAGCCACTGGGGCGGTTAGGTATGACACCTTTCAGTTTCCATAAAAAGCAGGAAAAATCTATTCTCATCTCTGTGGTAGGTAAGTGAATAATGTGATATGCCTTCGCCTGTAATAGTTTACCAGTCGGGCCCTGGTTAGGATGCCATGTTAGAGGCCGAACTGTCTCCTTCTTGCTCCTCTGGTGTTCCTATGGGGGGTGCTCTGCAGGAGTGTTTGCCCTATGATGGGGTGTGTGAGGTTTTCATCCCGACATTGACTGACACTGAATTGATTATGACCTAGGTCTCTCCAGAGCCTGGAGAGGAGAGGGTGTGCTTTGACCTTTCCCTGGGCTTGGAGAGAAAATGACTCACCTGCAAAATGTTCCTAGTTGTGTCACAGAAGTTGTGTCACTGCTTGGAGGTCTGGAGACAACCCAAGTGTCCACTGTGCATAGTTCGGGAGAGAATGCTCCCTTACCTGCTTCAACAAAGGCCCATGCGGGGAAGTTTGTCCCCCCGTATCACCAAAAGGTTAGTGGACAGTGTTTAGGACCTGGGCAAAGTGTTCATCTGCCTCGGGGCAAATGCTATGATCCCTTATTTTCTCCGCCAATCTACATTCATCAAATGAACATACCATGTTGGTCAATATGTACAGTATCATGTACCCAGTGCTCGTTTGGAATGTGCCATTCTGCCTTGCTGTCACGTGTCCATTAGTTTGGGTAGTGTGTGCATTTAAAGGGGGTGGTTAGAAATACTGAACTGTAATGATTTCAGTTGAAGGGAAAATGAACACTGCTACATCCTGACAATGTTTATGAGGTTACTGCAATCTGCAATTGCTACATAAATGATTTACTTTTACATTATTTACACATACCCATTGTTCTTTGAAGAATATAACGTATATAATAAATGCCTCATGAGCTTAGTCCAATTGTCGTACCCCATCAGAATCCAAAATATATAGTGACTTCGGAAAGTATTCAGACCCATTAACTTTTTCAACATTTTGTTATGTTATAGCCTTATTCAAAAATGAATTAAATGAATAAAAATCCTCAGAAATCTACACACAATACCCCATAATGACAAAGCGGACAAAAACCTACAACAAAAATACCTTATTTACATAAGTACTCAGACCCTTTGCTATGAGACTCGAAATTGATCATCCATGAGATGTTTCTACAACTTGATTTGGGTCCACCTATGGTAAATTAAATTGATTGGACTTGTTTTGGAAAGGCACACACCAGTCCTATAAGGTCCCACAGTTGACAGTGCATGTCAGAGCAAAAACCAAGCCATGAGGTCGAAGGAATTGTCCGTAGAGCACGGAGACAGGACTGTGTCGAGGCACAGATCTGGGGAAGGGTACCAAAAACATTTCTGTAGCATTGAAGGTCCACAAGAACACCAGACGGAAGCCACTCCTCAGTAAAAGGCACATGACAGCCCGCTGCCAAAAGATACCTAAAGACTCTCAGACCATTAGAAACAAGATTCTCTGGTCTGATGAAACCAAGATTGAACTCTTTGGCCTGAATGCCAAGCGTCACGTCCGGAGGAAACCTGGAACCATCCTTACGGTGAAGCATGGTGGTGGCAGTATCATGCTGTGGGGGTGTTTTTCAGCGGCAGAGACTGGGAAACTAGTCAGGATTGAGGCAAAGATGAACGGAGCAAAATACAGAGAGATCCTTGACTCAGACTGGGGCGAAGGTTCACCTTCCAACAGGACAATCAAATAAGTTTTATTTGTCACATGCGCCGAATACAACAGGTGTAGACCTTACAGTGAAATAATTACTTACAAGCCCTTAACCAACAATGCAGTTTTAAGAAAAATAAGTGTTAAGTAAAAAATAGAGAAGTAAAAATAAAAAAATAAGAAAAATAGAAAAATAACAAATAATTAAAGAGCAGCAGTAAAATAACAATAGCCCTAAGTACACAGCCAAGACAACGCAGGAGTGGATTCAGGACAAGTCTCTGAATGTCCTTGAGTGGCCCAGCCAGAGCTTGGACTTGAACCCGATCGAACATCTCTGGAGAGACCTGAAAATTGCTGTGCAGCAACGCTCCCCATCCAACCTGATAGAGCTTGAGAGGATCTGCAGAGAAGAACGGGAGAAACTCCCCAAATACAGGTGTGCCAAGCTTGTAGTGTCATACCCAAGAAGACTCAAGGCTATAATTGCTGCCAAAGGTGATTCAACAAAGTACTGAGTAAATGGTCTGAATACTTATGTAAATGTGATATTTCAGATTTTTGCTTTGATAAATTAGCTAAAATGTCTAACAACTTGTTTTTGCTTCGTCATTATGGGGTATTGTGTGTAGATTGATGGGGGGGGGGGAACAATTTTATCAATTTTAGAATAAGGCTGTAACCTAACAAAATGTGGAAAAAGTCAAGGGGTCTGAATACATACCGAAGGCATGTATGCTTGTTCTACTCAATTGTTTGTAAAAAAAGATATACAGTATATTTTAAACAAACACTGTTTAGCCTCTGAATATGGTTAAAATTGATGAATTCGATGAATTTGAGGTGGTTACATTTCTCTACCCCTAGTTCCTTAGCTTTTTACCAAAACAGTGGCAGGTTGGTTGGGTTTGTTGTTGTTTGAACTGCAGATTGCCCCTTTAAGAACCAATGGGTTTACATCAAGATTCCCAGATTGCAGATTGCATGTGTGTCTTACATTACCAAGTACATTAATGGGGTAAACCTACTCTAAGAGAATGTATTAGGCTGTTGAAGAGAAGGTTTGAATCCTAATCAACACATCCAATGTGAGTACATCTGTTGTTGAAGTACAGTAGATCAATAAAGCTACAGTACTCTAGAGGATATCTAAGCTGCGTATGCTGAAAAACATTGTTAATGCATAGGTCAAATTATCTTTGAATTTCCTGTATTTTTCGACTTCAGACAAAAGCTAATATTTCAATTAAAACATAGTTTTTTGTATTAATAAACATATGGATATACAGTACACTGCGATGGGATTATGTGTACACACGTATGGACGCACACCCATCGGCAAAACATTCATTTTAAAATGAGAACGTGCTCATGTGCTGACATGCTGTATAATAATATTTAATATCCATCCTATGTAGCTTGAGTACATATAATTTTCATATGGTTCCTGACTGAGAAGCCTGAATGTGGCAGTGTAACAGTAAGCGGTAGCATTCATTAGGCACGAAATGGAAGAAAATAGACTCAAACAGGAAGGGACTATCTGAAGTTGTCTAATAAGAAGCTATCATTTCATTTTCCACTGCAAAATGTTTTGCTACGGTGTGCCTTAATAGCTAGGTTTCCATCTAATTGGCGACAGATTTTAATGCAAATATTCTAGAATCTGCATAAAGAAAATATGCACATTTATCCACCAGTGGTGTGTTTCCACAAAATTGACTTTTTCCACTTAAGTTTTCATGTACTGAATACATGTGTTTCCATCGCATTTTCAACTCTACCGATAGTTTTGTCACAACTGTTGCGTTAAATAGCAAATGTGCCTACTCTGGTCTTGGCACGTGTGCTCTAGTCAAAAAAAACTCGCAGATACAGTGCGAGTAGGCTGTGCCGGTAGGCTATCTACATGATGAGATTATTATGGATAAGAGCAAGAATATTTGTATTTGTCAAATGGCAATGAAGCATCGATCATCATGTCACCAGAATAAGACCCTCGATATATATCGGAAAGGAGCCTCAAGATCACCATGCAATTTCACCACCCTGTGAAGTTCATCATAACATATTTTATCTGTAGCCTAATAAACTGCATGGTTTCCCGAGTCGTAGTGGGAGGACCACACACCATATCATCGCGTGACTCCAAGTTTCTTTTGATATGATGGTTATTATATCAATATTTGCGCATAAAGGCGTTTCCACCGCCATTTCTCACATAATTAATTTTACCAACACAAAAAGATCACATGTCGAACTAACAAATGATCTGTCGGTATTTATAAAATTGTACCAAAACCTCCTGTTTCCATCACAGCTGTCATGATTTTTTAAATATGGTATGACTTTGGAAACGTGATTATAGAACATGACCCAGGTGTCTAACCTTGAGCAGGTAGCGGTCAACAGACTCTCGGTCCAAAGGGAAGTTGACGTAGATCTCTCCATAGGTGTGGTTCACTGTCCGGATCTCAAACACATCCTGCATGTTCCCTGCCACCAGACTGAACTTCACCTTAAAGAGCGAGACAAAGAGGGGATGGAGTGAGTTGAAAAAGAGAGCAGGGAGAGCAGGTGAAGAGCTCTCTCTCTCTCTCTCTCTCTCTCTCTCTCTCTCTCTCCTCTCTCTCTCTCTCTCTCTCTCTCTCTCTCTCTCTCTCTCTCTCTCTCTCTCTCTCTCTCTCTCTCTCTCTCTCTCTCTCTCTCTCTCTCTCTCTCTCTCTCTTCTCTCTCTCTCTCTCTCTCTCTCTCTCTCTCTCTCTCTCTCTCTCTCTCTCTCTCTCCTCTCTCTCTCTCTCTCTCTCTCTCTCTCTCTCTCTCTCTCTCTCTCATCTCTCTCTCTCTCTCTCTCTCTCTCTCTCTCTCTCTCCTCTCTCTCTCTCTCTCTCTCTCTCTCTCTCTCTCTCTCTCTCTCTCTCTCTCGCTCTCTCTCTCTCTCTCTCTCCTCACCAGTCCATTATTCCCGGCATCTTTGTCACGCCCCAGCACCACAGCCACTCTCTTCCCGATGGGTGTGTTCTCTGGAATCTCCACCAATGAATCAGATGTGATATCAAACTCTGGACTGTTGTCATTCTCATCCTGTATGGTGATTGACACCTGTCACATGTATAAACAAAGCCAATGAGGGATTGCCATTGACAAGAGGGCTAGGATGCTACAAAACTTTGAATTGAATTTGATTAACACGGTATGCTGTTGAAAAATAATGTAAAAAGTACATTTGTGACATACACATACACACACACACACTCCATTAAGCTTTGAATTAAAATTTTGAATTAAAACAGTAATCCAGACTGAAGAAGGAAAGCAACACTTACCTTCTGCAATTTCCCCATGAGATAGCAGTAACAAGGTGAAAATAAAGATTGACATGAACTGACCATTTCTACAACAGAACAGATAAAAACATCTTTAACATTTACATTTACATCATTTAGCTGACACTCTTATCCAGAGCGACTTACAGTTAGTGCATACATTATTATTTTCATACTGGCCCCCCGTGGGAAACGAACCCACAACCCTGGCGTTGCAAACGCCATGCTCTATCAACTGAGCTACCTCCCTGCCTGCCATTCCCTCCCCTACCCTGGACGACGCTGGGCCAATTGTGTGCCGCCCCATTGGTCTCCCGGTTGCGGCCGGCTACAGCAGAGCCTGGATTCGAACCAGGCTCTCTAGTGGCACAGCTACCTTAGACCACTGCGCCACTCGGGAGACCTTTAAGCGGTTTATTATTGAAAACAGATGAGACCTGACAACCGGGAATAAAAATGGACAAGCAACTGCTGTCAAAACAAGAAGAAAAGAAAGAAAGAAAGAAAGAAGCGACTGCCGTACCACAGTGGAGTCTTTTTTGGGTCCCCCATCGTCAGCCACTACAGTCAGGGTGTAGAGGTCCCCCTTCTCCCTGTCAAGCAGCCCCGTGACTGTGATACGGCCCTGGGGATGGACAGATAGATGGAGGGAGAAGGCAAAAGAGAGGGAGAAAGGAGTAAAACACATTAACAAGCAACCTGATTTATCTAAGTTTGAAATATATACAGTATAATCCAATGCTGAGCAGAGTGTACAGCATCCAACATGGTTGGAGTTAAATTCCATTTCAATTCAGTCCATTCAGGAAGAATGCTTTTCAAGGGAAAATCCTAATTGGATTTGCTCTTTACTTCCTGAATTGAAATGGAATTGACCTTAACCCTACTGTCCAATAAGAGTGAGACATGCTAATACGGTTTTACACCCCAGGCTGTCCACTGACTCACTGTGATACTGTCGATCTTGAAGAGGGCCAGGGCGGCTGGCGACGTGTCCGGGTCGAAGCGATATGACAGTTGGTTGAGGTTGTCCGCCGACCGTGCCTGCACCTGCACCACCTCCGTTCCTGTGGCGATGTTCTCCAGGAGCGACACCTCGTAGCCCGCCGAGAAGAACGCCACCGCCTCGTCCAGCTCATTAAGTAAGGTCACGTAGACCGTGCAGAAGCCACGGTGGAACGGCGGCGCCTGGTCGGTAGCCGACACATTCATCAGGTAGCTGGTCTTGGTCTCGTAGTCTAGGTAGTCTACAGTGGTCACCAGGCCCGTGCTCACGTCCACATCGAACTTACGGTCGGAGCCAGAGTCCAGGGCGTAGGCCACCGCCCCGCCATCACCTGGATGGAGGTATTGGAGGATAGGGGGGAGGAGAGGGAAAGACAGGTAGAGGCATAGAGGGAAGGAGGTTGGGCAAAGGGAGGCAAAACAAGAGATAGAAGACAAAGAAATGCTAAATGTTAAAAAAATAAAGTATGTAGCCATGCATTGCTACACATACCTATCTAAAATGTCCAACCACAATATCACCAAAAAACTATATTCTGCTCTAACAAAGGGACTTTTCCATGACATGTGGGCAGGGTATGACATCTTTGTGTCCTCAGAGGTGATGT
>NW_028165049.1:0-42500 GCF_964263955.1 Coregonus lavaretus
CTGGGGGAGGTGAGAGTGGGGCCCTGTATTTTCATCTAGGTCAGAGGCTCGTATTTTTCTCATGTCTGTGGCTTAGTGAGCTCAGCTGGAGAGCACATAGAACATGACCTCAGTCTATACATCTCTACACTCTCTCTCTCTCTCTCTCTCTCTCTCTCTCTCTCTTTCTCTCTCTCTCTCTCTCTCCTTCCTTATGTTTATTTCCTTTTCTCTCTCTATCCATCTCTCTCCTTCTGTTTCTCTATCTCCCCCTCTTTCCCTGCCTTGCTTTCCTCTCTCTTCTTTCACTCTCTTCCCTCGTTCTCTTCGCCACTCTCTTCTTTAATTTCATCTTCCTCATCTCTCCCCCCTCTCTCTCTCCTTCCTCTCCGTCCCCCACTCATGCTGTTTAAAATGTCTTGTGGCTAACGAGCAGTGCTAACAAGAACCTGGCTCCAAACCATCTTTAGATATTCACTGGTCTCGCTGAGAGCTCATCCTGCTGTACCTACTGTACCTGATGACCTTGCCTCGTTCCTTTCTGCCAGCCCTCCCTCCCTCTCTGACAATTTAGTCATTGTAATACTAGACCAAGTTAAGAAGGGATAGGTTCGGGGGGGGTTGGATGTGTGTGTGTGGGTGTGTGTTAGGTGTGGCTGTGTGTGTGTGTGTGTGTGGCTGTGTGTCATAGCACTATAGTGTTTAAGTTATGTTTAAGTGTTTGGCTCTTGCATTCACTGACGTGAGAAGAGGAGGACACATTCGGTCTCAAAGAGTTTTAGCTACATTGTACAGAAGTAGCTCAACTCAGCATCAGAGTATATCACCCACTAATCTCATGTTAGCCTATAATGCCCAACATACTGTACCAGAGCTGTAGAAAAACCACAGAATGAAAAATCTGCATACCCCACAGAAAAATAACATTAAAAAATGAAGTAAAATAAAGAGAATTACGTGTGTTCGTGAGGGAAAGATTCAGTCCATGACTGACAGGGAATCTTGGCCTTGGTTACCGCCCTCCTTCCTTTGTAGTTCACCCCGGACCCGATGATACACTCCCTCACATAATCTACAAACGCCAAGACGAGAGAGAAAGAGAGAGACACAAACATTCATGTCAGAGTTAGCGAAACACTGTCATTATTCACGTGGAAGATATACAGTGCATTCAGAAAGTATTCAGACCCCTTGACTTTTTCCACATTTTGTTACGTTACAGCCTTATTCTAAAATGTATTAAATGATTTGTTTCCTCATCAATCTACACACAATACCCTATAATGACAAAGCGGAAACAGGTTTTTAGAAATGTTTGCACATTTATGAAACATAAAAAACATAAATACCTTATTTACATAGGTATTCAGACCCTTTGTTATGAGACTCGAAATTGAGCTCAGGTGCATCCTGTTTCCATTGATCATTCTTGAGATGTTTCTACAACTTGACTGGAGTCCACTTGTGGTCAATTCAACTGATTGGACATGATTTGGAAAGGCACATACCTGTCTATATAAGGACCCACAGTTGACAATGCATGTCAGAGGTTGAAGGAATTGTCTGAAGAGCTCTGAGACAGGATTGTGTCGAGGCACAGATCTGGGGAAGGGTACCAAAACATTTCTGCAGCATTGAAGGTCCCCAAGAACACAGTGGCCTCCATTATTCTTAAATTGAAGAAGTTTGGAACCACCAAGACTCTTCCTAGAGCTGGCCGCCCGGCCAAACTGAGCAATCGGGGGAGAAGGGCCTTGGTCAGGGAGGTGACCAAGAACCTGATGGTCACTCTGACAGAGCTCCAGAGTTCCTCTATGGAGATGGGAGAACCTTCCAGAAGGACAACCATCTCTGCAGCACATACACTAATCAGGCCTTCATGGTAGAGTGGCCAGGTGGAAGCCACACCTCAGTAAAAGGCACATGAAAGCCTGCTTGGAGTTAGCCAAAAGGCACCTAAAGGACTCTCAGACCATGAGAAACAAGATTCTCTGGTCTGATGAAACCAAGATTGAACTCTTTGCCCTGCATGCCAAGCGTCACGTCTGGAGGAAACCTGGCACCATCCCTACGGTGAAGCATGGTGATGGCAGTATCATGCTGTGGGGATGTTTTTTTCAGCAGCAGGGACTGGGAGACTAGTCAGGATTGAGGGAAAGATGAACGGAGCAAAGTACAGAGTGATCCTTGATGAAAACCTGCTCCAGAGTACTCAGGACCTCAGACTGGGGTGAAGGTTCACCTTCCAACAGGACAACGACCCTAAGCACACAGCCAAGACAACTCAGGAGTGGCTTCGGGACAAGTCTCTGAATGTCCTTGAGTGGCCAAGCCAGAGCCCAGACTTGAACCCGATCAAACATCTGTGGGAGACCTGAAAATAGCTGTGCAGCAACGCTCCCCATCCAACCTGACAGAGCTTGAGAGGATATGAAGAGAAGAATGGGAGAAACTCCCCAAATACAGGTGTGCCAAGCTTGTATCGTCATACACAAGAAGACTAGAGGCTGTAATTGCTGCAAAAGTACTGAGTAAAGGGTCTGAATACTTATGTAAATGTGATATTTCAAAATGTGGAATAAGTCAAGGGTTCTGAATACTTTCCGAATGCACTGTAGCTCCCTAAAGTTAATTAAATGTCACTTTGGGGCGTTTTGTCAATTCTCAAGTGCGAGACTCCACAGCTTAAACGATCCCTTGGGTCCAAACTGTAAACAGCGGCCATGTTGTTTATGCTCTGGTTGGTTCACCGCATGTTTCTGTGCACATCTCTGGCCACTGGAGTTACAGAACTAGAGCGGGAAGGCGGTTGTTGTGTCAACAGACATCGAGAACTTTTAAACCTTAGAGAGTCAAGCTTGGAGAATCCATCATACCACCAGAACCATCGCTCTAAACAAACAACCTATCTGCTTTGCTATAAACTTCTATAAACTTTCCACTGACATTCTAGGACGTTTCGGAGAAAATAGAGAGTGTATAATGTAATGTTTGAGGCAGATCTCGCTAAATCAACATTAACGGTTATCCACCGTTTTTTCCAAGACAACATTTTACGAAGCTTTGGAGGGGGAAAAGCGAGAGTGTAAGGCTAAAATGTAATGTTTGAGCTAAAGTCAACAGTTATATTTACCTTTCTTCTCGTAAAGGTCAAAGTTCACCCTGTGTTCCCTGTGAGCACCGTCCATGAAGCGGTCAAAGGGAAGCAAGTGGCATTTCCTGTTTTGATGGTCAAAGTAGAATGCCCTGTACGAACAGACGGGAAGTAGTTGAGAGATGAGCACTGGGTGATAAGGAATATGAAGGCTGTATGAAGGGAGGAGGGGGAAACAGGGAACATGTAGCTCACTGGAGAGAGAGAAAGATGGGGAAACAGTGAGAGAGAGAGAGAGAGAGAGAGAGAGAGAGAGAGAGAGAGAGAGAGAGAGAGAGAGTGTGTGAAACAGTTGTGCATTTTGCATGCATCTGTCGCTATGACCATCTTCTCTGCTTGTGTGAGATGCACCTGCAGGTGAAGGTTTTCTTGTTCTTGCTGCACTTGCGAGCACAGTGCTCCAGCGAGCGGCTGTTCTTGACCATGGAGGGCTGGGGGCAGTCTGGACACAGCAGCCTGGTGTCCTCACTCTTCTGGTACTTCTGTAACGACTGCTTCCTGCATTCTGAGACATGACAGAGATGGTACATCTGTAACGACTGCTTCGTGCACTCTGAGACAGGACATAGATGGTACTTCTGTAACGACTGCTTCCTGCACTCTGAAAAAGGACAGAGATGGTACATCTGTAACGACTGCTTCCTGCACTCTGAGACAGGACAGAGATGGTACATCTGTAACGACTGCTTCCTGCACTCTGAGACAGGACAGAGATGGTACATCTGTAACGACTGCTTCCTGCACTCTGAGACAGGACAGAGATGGTACATCTGTAACGACTGCTTCCTGCACTCTGAGACAGGACAGAGATGGTACATCTGTAACGACTGCTTCCTGCACTCTGAGACAGGACAGAGATGGTACATCTGTAACGACTGCTTCCTGCACTCTGAGACAGGACAGACCATGAAAGAGAGTAGACAGACATGCACACACAGAATCTGGGCTATCAATCTCTCTCTCTCTCTCTCTCTCTCTCTCTCTCTCTCACAGACACACACACACACACACACACACACACTTCCACTTACTCACAGACACACACACTTCCACCCACCCCACAACACACAACACTAACCCCCCTTCCCTCAATCAACTTGTATGAAGCCCAGAACTGCCCCATCATTAAACATTAAAACAGTGAAATCAGCAGTTTATAGTCAAGAACCAATGAACCATCATCCCTCAAATGTATATGACTCCATTGCTGAGTCCACTAAGTTCTTTGGGATCATTGACCTTCTCAATGTCTCTTCAGTAGCTCTCACACACACCCACACAGGCACACGCGCACGCACGAGCACGCACGTACTCCAGGCGTCCGCACCCTGAGCTATCTTATATCTCCTAGATATAGGACAGACACTTTTTTGGACTGTCTGTTTTGCCATTTATGAATATGTTATTCAAAGCTTTTCTATGGGCTATAGTAGTAAAGGCCAAATTCAATATTTTGAATATAGATTTTTGATACCTACAGGGGTCCTAAGATTCTAAATCAAATAGCTAAATGATCCATGGTATGACACTCTTAAAACAATTCCATATGTTAGCTTAGTAGAAATCCCCCCCCCCCCCCCCCCCCCAGCTTATACTTTAAGGGTTGTTAATGTCTCCTCGCTGATATTAAGTTACATTTAAGAACGCTACAGGGACCTCATTTGAACATGTGAGAAGTTACAACTAGACATACTTTTGGTGTGAAGGGGTTTATAGGACTGAAGATATTAAGCTTGTTATCACATGGTCTCTCAGAGTTCTCATAATTTAAAATCCATAAATAATGTATGTAAAGACCATATGGTTTAGTGGTGCAGTCTTTCCTTTATAATTGGTGGCCAGAGTGAAACATTTTAAATTGAAAAGAGCTTATGAGTTTTGCATTTAATAAATATGTTAATGTACCCATATCAGAGACAAGTATTTGTGTCTGTCCTCTGCAGCTCCATGTGTTGTCTGTGGGACTCCCCGTAGTCGAAATGGTTTCGGGGAGGACACAATGTTTGGGCTACATTAGAACTACATCTGGCACTCATCACGCTGTTATTCTAACATGGATCCCTCTTCACGCCGCGCAATTAGACTTCACTTAGACTCTTCCTCTAAGACAGAGACATTCCGTTATCTCACTGACGTAATATTCGATTTAGGCAGATTAGTTTTTTAAGTTGACCAACGTTGAAAAATGTAAATATAGTCAGAGGGCTTTTTTTGGAGTGATGGCAAAAGACAAACATCGGCTAGTATTAGCGGACTAGGTTTTAGTCCGCTAGCTTGGCATTAACGTTAAACATTTCAACGTGGGAAGAGGGGTACCGTTCCTTTTTCCAACGTGGAGAGGACCTGTATCCAATAAAACGCATCTCCTCTTTAAACAGCAAAGGAACCGGTTAAAGGTGCGTCTCGGTCTGGAATTTGCATAAGTATTAAATATGTTTAAGTGAAAACTTGCGATGGAGATATATGGAACTCGGCTCTGCGTCCAGATGTGGCTATGGTGCAGCTCACCTCTGCGCGCACACGCGGGATTCCAATCTGACTATTCGGGCATGCTCAAAGCATCCACTGGGCTTAACCAGACCAATGACACTTACCTTGACTGAGCTCAGGAATGAAACTGAATTTAATTGGTAATTTGCCCTGAGCAGTTAGTTATAGGTCTACTTATGTGTTTACAGTCTAACCTTGATTGGACCAACATATCAGTTGCGTGGATAGCTGAACGACATTCTTTCAGTAGCTATGCATTTATCCTTCCAGTGAGAGTAAAGGGCCTATTACAGAAATGACCATGACCTATAAAAAATGTTAATGACAAAGCAGTTAAATCGCCAGCAGATGCACTTCAAAAACATGACTACAGCGCAGAGGTTCTAGCTCTTTGATGTGTCCTATAGGTACCTTTACGCAGATGGCCGCGCATAACGCATTCATTAGGCCTACATAGGTATGTATGACAGTGAAAACATAAAGTAATTTCTCACTGTGTTGCACAAATGATCCTCTCTACTAAGCAGCATCGTCTTGTTACATTAGCCTACATGCCAAAGCGCAAGGCGCATTCCCTGTCGCACCAGCCAGCTAATGCACACATAGGGACAAACTAAAGATATGGTCACCTCGCCACATCTCAATTACAATATAAACCAGTATCAAATACCTCTAAATAATCCAGACCATTGCTCACCACTGTGGATTATGACAGATGTTGCAGCGTATCAATGTATCAACCACTAATTTAATCATGTTTTATGTTTAGGCTACCAATACAAATATTAATTTTAGTCTACATGATATAGGCAATATTTATGCGCAAAACTAAAAGTATGGTCTATGGAAGTGCTGAACTTCAATCCATTTCACTTGCACCGGTACAAGTCTTCACATCTGTGTGATATATTTAGAGAACTCGTTCCCTTTCATGCCAATGAAAATGATATAGCCTATACACACTGCCACTAAACCGAATATCAATGACGCACGAATGGCTATAGGCTATACATAGCCTACCGTTAGGTTACATTGCCTAGTAAGACTTACCTGAATTCACAGCGAGCACAACACACAAGAGAAGTTTGTAAATCCACATGATATCTGCCTTCATTTTTGATGGAGTAGAGTGTATTATCCTAATCCAAGGTTTGCGTTGTGGATTGATTGAACGTCCTCTCCGCGTTATACCTGTTTATATGGTTAGATCTGGGATTAACAGGAAGAGCCCACAGTGCAGTCAGCGATGCCCCCCTTTACTGGAAAGAAGCCGTACTTGGTTCAACCCCCCCCCCCCCCCCCCCCCCCCCCCCCCCCCCCCCCCCCCAGTCCGCTTTATCACACCGGTTCCCCTCCCCCAGATGCGCGGCAATTAACCAGCACCTTTACACCACTCTCGTCCCTTCTTCAGTCAGCTTCCACAGCCACACGCAAAGTGCATTTGTCAACTTGTTTATCTTAAGCAGCTGGGGGTGACGCCAAACCGGATACATGTCATTTCCCTTGTAATAGACTGAGAGCTAATATGTAGAAGTTTATGGATTTTGGTTTCATACGGCACTTTTGAATACAGCTGGACAGAACGCGTACAGGTCCAATGCTTCGGAGGGACTGGGTTGGTGATAAGATATGAAAAAATGTTTGAGAAGTAGGCTTGACCCTCCCTTTTCTCTCTCCCTCCACCCTTTTCGGAGTTTTGGCTGAAGCTGCAGACGCAAATGGGTTGATTTGCAGATGCATGTAGGAACTTTATGCAGTGCATTGATTAGGGCCCCTAAGGACCTGCAAGTGCTGCCAAAATGCGCAAAGACCACCTTGAACCAAAACGCATGGGGATTAGCCTAGGGAATACTCCTGCGATCCAGAACAAAGACAGTGCTCTTTTTTTTCCTGGTCTTGTCTGTTTGACTTTAATACATGGATTAAGTTATTTTCCCCAAGATGAAATGGAGAATTTGTAGAATGCAAGTTCCATAAAGTAGATGGCTATAGTTTGTTATATGCATGTACCCAGTGAGCAAAACATGTTCAAAGTGTTTTCAACCAAAACGATGTAGCCTATTTTCCAGGTATTTTCAACGTCTTGTGCTTATAGGGTAGGCTCATAAATGGTATAGATGAGTGATAATTCCAAAACGAGAAAAACATATATAGGCCTACTGGAAAATATTGCAGCAAGTCAAATGGCACGAGACAAAATTATGTCCAAGCGCAAGCAATATTTTAGACAAAATATGTGTGGGGAAAAATAAACATTTAGATTATTTGCTTACATTCTAAATCGCAGCATGTGCTAAGATAATCATCAGAAATGCCCCAAAAATATGAAAAAAAGCTGAACATAGTAAGGATTGAGAAGTTGAGAACGTAAGGAATGTTGGAGGCAGGCCGCCTTTAACTTGGAACGCTGTCCCTAAGCAATGGCTTGGCATCAGATTTCTGGGACAATAATAAAATGCCATGCCAGTTATTTCAGTCCCAGACCCACATCATAACGACGTATAAAGATCTGATAGACAGTAGTTTCAGGCTGCCTTTCGGCTTTCAGGGCGACATCCCATCCGGAGCGCTTTTGGGGGACAGTGACAGGATCACGGGCCCTATGGTGTCACTGTGTTTTGCTCTTGGTGTGGCGAGCGAGTGGGAGGGGTCATCCATCCCATTTTAGGTACCAGCGAGCCGGGCTTTTTGTTTAACCAATAAGTGTTCCTGAGTTTTGGACACAAAACTCAGGGGGGAGGGGGGGGCGATCGTTACTTGACAACAAATTCACACTTCAACCGTTAACGGGGCAGCCGGTAAGAAAGAGCTATAGAGAGAGAGAGAGAGAGAGAGAGAGAGAGAGAGAGGAGAGTGAAGGAGAGAGAAGGAGCGAGAGAGAGAGGAGAGAGTAAGAGAGAGAGAGAGAGAGAGAGAGAGAGAGAGAGAGAGAAAGAGAGAGAGAGAGAGAGAGAGAGAGAGAGAGAGAGAAGGATTAAGGGGCTTAGGTGCAGGTTAATTCCTTTTTGGGGTCCCATTTTTTTGGGCCTGTGTGCTCACAGTGTGCGTTTGTTTAATGCAGCGCTGAAAAGCGGCAGCAGGTGTGTGTGTGTGTGTGTGTGCGTGCATGTCTGTATGCGTATGTGCGCGCACCTTAGCCAGGGGGATCCAGGGAGGCCAGGAGTGGAGGTATGCCTTTCAGGGCACGTGTCACACTGGCAAGGTCAATCAATGTCAGAGAAAGGGGAAATCCAGATTCCAGACCTGCTCTGAAAACATGCCTGGGAGCAAATGACTGTAGGTTAGTACATTTTAAGCACTGGCAGCCTTGTCCCCTATGATTTCATACACTTTGCCTCAAGTTCATTTTGACAGCTCATAATGGGTGGGGGCAGGTGAGGTTGCAAGTCAAACTCTTCTTTCACTCAGCCTGCTGTCAGAGCAACATTTTCCTAAAACAAATGTTAAACACTTTAGGCCTATTATTACTACATTATGTTTCAGTATGGTATCTACTCCAGATAAATTGGAATAGGGCCGGTTTTCGGAATCACATCAACGACTGAAAACAAAGCATCATTCCCCACTCCATTTCCCTAAATTGGGATGACCTCACAGTTATTTCCCTAAATTGGGATGACCTCACGGTTATTTCCCTAAATTGGGATGACCTCACGGTTAGATGCGGCCTCCTGGCTATGGTACACTACGGTTCATTTGGCGGGAAGAGCTGGACCGGGACCTTGTGTTTGATCTCATTCTAGCTCGAGAGGTCGGGTTCTGTTGTTGACCACCCCATTAAAATCCCATCAGTCAGTCCTTCACTCCCCTCTCTCAGCCCCAGAGCCAATGCTCTCCCTGCTATGGGCCCACCTACCACTGCCTAGCCTCGCACTCTCCACATCAGGACATAGTCAGTGACAGTCCGTGTGTGTTCTAGGCCTGGAGAGGGATGCTAAAAGCTCAAAACATTCAAATTCAATACAACATAGTGAGTGGACCTGTCAAATAAGAAATGGAGACAGGGCCGACTCTAGCCTTTTGGGGGCCCAAAGCGAGATTTTTCCCCTCGTGGAAAAACATTTTAGTGGCCCTCCTCTTGACGGTGGAGAGAAAAATGTACGTTTTAAAGTTCATTTTCTGCAATTCTACACATTTTGCCATGGGGCACAGAGAAAATGTTGCAGTTTTAAAAGGCCCAGTGCAGTCAAAAATGTGATTTTCCTGTGTTTTATATATATTTCCCACACTATGAGGTTGGAATAATATTGTGAAATTGTGAACATAATGATAGTTCCCTGTTAGTGTAAGAGCTGTTTGAAAAGACTGCCTGAAAGTTTGTTTTGGAGGGATGGAGTTTTGGCCTTCCATGGTGACATCACCATGCGGTAAATTAGTTAATAGACCAATAAGAAAGACAGTTCCAAACCTCTCTGCCAATAACAACTAATTTTCAGTTTTCCCCTCCCCACTCAGACCACTCCCAGAAATTGCTCTTTGCTAAGAAGCTATTTTTGTTTATTTTTGACCATTTGAATTGAAAACATTCACAGTAAGGTACTTAATTGTTACCCAGAAATGATTTGATATTGAGATAATAACAATAAAAACCTGGCTGCATTGAACCTTTAAAGTTCATTTTCTGCAATTCTACACATTTTGCCATGGGGTGGAGAGAAAACTGCATTTGTTTACACATTTCCTACAATTGTACACATTTTGCCATGGGGCAGAGACATTTGTTGTTGTTGCAGTTTTACAGCTAATTTCATGCAATTCTACACATTTTGTAGTGACTTATGCCATGCTATTATGATATCTGAGTGAGAATGACTAACAAAATCAATGGGGGCTCCCTGGAGGTCAGAGCCCCTGGGCATGTGCCCTGCATGCCCGGTCGGTATTCGGCCATGATTACTACAAGTGTAGATAGCTGGCTAGGCTAACTACCAATCTAAAAATAGTTAGCTGACATGGATAATTGAGTGACTGACAGTGACTGACATAAGAGAAACACTGCTGATGCAAATTGCATTTTGTGTATTCTACTATTCTTACTCTCAATACTAAGTTGAGACCACGACTGAGTTCCTAAAAACAATAATAATAATGTTTTCAACTAGACGTTGAACTGACATCTGTGCCCAGTGGGTTGTCTGGCTGGGAAACAACTTCAGTCAATATTTCTCTCATTCTACCCACATCTGCTCACATTTCGCTCAGATTCTCTCCATATCTCTCCCCTTTCTCTCTCTCCCCCTCCATCTCCCCTCTCTATCTCATTCTCTCCCTTTCTCTCTCTATTCATCTCCCCCTCACTCTGACATGCCCCAACACGCCCAGTGCCCAGTGGACAGGAGTTCTGAGCTAAGCAGAGAGGTGTGGACAGGAGATGTGAGGAGAGGAGGAGGGGAGAGAGCCGGAGGGATGGGAGGTGTTCCTCACTGGGATGATTGAAGGAGGGTGGAACTTGGACTCCACAAGGCCAGACCTTGTCAGCACCAGCCAGACAAAGCTATCGATCACGTGACACCATTAATTCCTATGTGACGACTCAATAGCGCATGTAAGCCAAATGGAGTTAGTTAAGATGGCGTCTCATGGAAACAACATGCACAGTTTGAAATACTCCAGGAAGTGATGTTGCAGGCTAGCTCAGTGCTGCCCCCTCTTATTGTTTAACTCAAATTGAAGGCCGACCGGGGAACTGCAGGCTGCCATAAGCAACTACAGTAAATTATCCTTATAACCTCTTGTGTGTGTGACTTTTTAATAATCGGTTCAGGGACATACATCTGGTGTATTAGAAGAAATGATTGGTACAACGATTGTCTTCAAAACGTTTTTTTATTTCCAATCATTATAATGGGGGAAAGTGTTTTCTGCCTTGAACTTCTGTGGCTTCAATATGAGGGAGCAGTCATTCTCCCCTGACATGAACACACACACACACACACACACACACACACACACACACACACACACACACACACACACAGAGCGAACGCTGCTGGCACCCGCCCACCCGACTAGAATCACTACTCTCGACGGGTCTGACCTAGAGTATGTGGACAACTACAAATACCTAGGTGTCTCGTTAGACTGTAAACTCTCCTTCCAGACTCACATTAAGCATCTCCAATCCAAAGTGAAATCTAGAATCGGCTTCCTATTTCGCAACAAAGCCTCCTTCACTCATGCTGCCAAACATGCCCTCGTAAAACTGACTATCCTACCGATCCTTGACTTCGGCGATGTCATTTACAAAATAGCCTCCAACACTCTACTCAGCAAATTGGATGTAGTCTATCACAGTGCCATCCGTTTTGTCACCAAAGCCCCATATACTACACACCACTGTGACCTGTACGCTCTTGTTGGCTGGTCCTCACTACATATTCGTCGCCAAACCCACTGGCTCCAGGCCATCTATAAATCACTGCTAGGCAAATCTCCGCTTTATCTTAGCTCATTGGTCACCATAGCAACACCCACCCGTAGTATGCGCTCCAGCAGGTATATCTCACTGGTCATCCCCAAAGCCAACACCTCCTTTGGCCGCCATTCCTTCCAGTTCTCTGCTGCCAATGACTGGAACAAACTGCAAAGATCTCTGAAGCTGGAGACTCTTATCTCCCTCACTAACTTTAAGCATCAGTTGTCAGAGCACCTTACCAATCACTGCACCTGTATACAGCCCTTCTGAAATTAGCCCACTCAACTACTTCATCCCCATATTGTTATTTATTTTTCTCAATTGCACCCCAGTATCTCTATTTGCACATCATCTTTTACACATCTATAATAATATTATGTCATTTAGCAGACACTTTTATCCAAAGCGACTTACAGTCATGCGTGCACAAATTGTTTTGTGTATGGGTGGTCCCGGGGATCAAACCCACTACCTTGGCGTTACAAGCGCCGTGCTCTACCAGCTGAGCTACAGAGGACCTCTATCATCCCAGTGTTAATACTGATTGTAATTATTTTGCACTGTGGCCTATTTATTGCCTTACCTCCATAACTTGCTACATTTGCACACACTGTATATATATTTTCTGTTGTATGTTTGACTTTATGTTTTGTTTTACCCCATATGTAACTCTGTGTTGTTGTTTTTATCGCACTGCTTTGCTTTATCTTGGCCAGGTCGCAGTTGTAAATGAGAACTTGTTTTCAACTGGCTTACCTGGTTAAATAAAGGTAAAATATATATTTTTTTAAACACACACACACACACACCCCTCTAGGCCACCTGGGTAATATAGCCATACCTGTCCCACCCCTTTACACCTCCCCTTCCCCCACCATATCCCACTCCCCTTACCCCATCCCACCCACCCCATCCCACCCCCCTCACCCCATTCCTCTCCTCACACCCCAGAGGGGGGCTAATTGGCCTGTGTGATCTCCTCTTTTTCACCTCTGACCCCCTGATGCTAGAATAACAACCCCCCTCCACCCCCACCAACCCCCTCCACCCCCAACACTTTGCCCCAATTAGGTGGGTCCTGTTCCCCCTCGCCAGTGACAGATGAGAGGTCACGGGGGTTGGACGACCCACATGTTAGTTTTCCCTCTCTGGGTCCAGTGAAGCATGCAAAGTAGCTGGACAACATAAACAGCTTTAGCGGTGAGGATACCAAAGGTTAAACAGAAAGTAGTGTTGACTTAAAATAGAAAGTAGTGTTGACTTAAAATAGAAAGTAGTATTGACTTTAAATAGGAAGTAGTATTGACTTAAAATTGGAAGTAGTGTTGACTTAAAATAGAAAGTAGTATTGACTGAGGAAAATAGTGACAGGTAGAAAGGCAGGTAGGGGAGGGGAGAGAGAATACATTCTAGAGATAGAGGTACAGAAATGTAGGGAGACAGCAAAAGGGCAACAGGACTGATGAGAATGTGTTAGAGAGCTAGAAAGGGAGAACAGTGAGAGTGAGAGAGAGCGAGAGCGATAAAGCTTTGTGCTCACTGAGTTGAAACCAATGGAACACACAGAGGAAGAGTGGCAGGGAGATGGAGAGTTTTAGAAGGAGGGACCACTGTTCACATGGCACAGCTAGAGAGCACTAGACAGACAGGAGGAGAGAGAGCTTACAGACAGAAAGCGATACAGCTTTGCTCACTGAGCAGAAACCAAGTCTTTCCCCTAACCTCCCCATAATAAAATCACAATGTCAGAGTCTTAACCCAGCGAATCAAGGTGTTCGGGGCTCACCTCTCCTCTCCTTAGTCTGGTGTGTTTTGTCCACTAGCTAATGGGGAGCAGATGTGGAGGTATTTCACAAGTGTGGCTTCGAAAAACATTCCTGCACATAAATCCAATTAACTTGAAAACTGGACACAGGCAGGCGACCGCCTGCTCCAAATCCAGTTGACTTAGGTAATGTAGTTAGAAGGACGAAAAACAGAGGATGGATAGATACAGACAGCCTGCGTTGTGGCGTTAGGGCCTACGTCAAGGCTAAAGGCTAATTGATTTAGCACGCTGAAGCTGAAGTAAGCTAAAGTAAACTGCCATGGTAATTCACACGCGTCACTGTTTTGGTTTGTCTGGAAGTTGTCAAAGGTCAAAGCATGAGACAGACACATTTGTAGCTGGTGGTCACTTGAGTTGCAAAACCCAGGGTGTTGCACACATGCTGGCTGACTAAACGAGGGTGAGCATCCCTTTCTCTGGGGGCAGCAGAAAGTCTGGGTGAAGATCCAAGACTTTACCTCTAATAGCAGATATAGGATCAGATCTCCCAAACCCTAACCACTACAGTGAACACAAACATCTGACTCTGGACCAGCAGTTATGGGCAACTTCTACCAACAGTGCTTCGGCTAAGTTGGGCGACCATCACTGGGCTGAAAAACACTCTTAGTTGGTGTGGCAGCAGCTGCAAGGCTGTCTGGCACCTCATTCACAGCTAACTGGCTCCACGTGTGTAGGGGGACAAGCCTTAATAAATTAGCCTAGCCCCCCCTTCCCCCCTTGCCCACCATAGACCCCCATCCACCCCTGCCCTTGGCGCAAGGCCCTTTTAGTGGCACAGCGGGACTGTGGTGGTCTTGTGTGGCTTTATTAACTGGGGTGGGGCGCGGAGAGGTGAGATTGGGGGAGGGTGACAGGGAGGAGAGAGGGGGGAGAGAGTCCCACCAGGTGCTAATAGATTTCCTGCAGCTTTGAAACGTTTGGTTATGCGGGTCCCCTGGAATGGTGTAGGGTTTCATCTGTGGCAAATTACCTGGACCGGGGTTTGACCTCCCTGCAACACACCTGGCCCAGACACACACTCCTGGACTGACACACATACCCGGACAGATGTGAATACACTCACCCAGAAATACGCGCCTACACACATTTCCTCCATTCCTTAACTCCACCCACCCTCAGCCACCCACTCTCAAAAGACATACACTTAAACACATTCTACTCTCTCCACACGCATGGCTGTTTGCCGCCTGCTAACCAAACAAACACATTAACACCTGATGCGCAAACAGTCACGTTTCAAAACTAGCCAACCTTTAGAGAGCTGCTGTGAGGGAGGCAGACTAGCGTGTATTTGTGTTTCCTTTCCCGCATGTGTGTGTGAGTCTGTGTGTGTGAGTTTGTGTGGTTTACTGTTGTGTGAGAGGTCCAGGCAGGCGGGGTCTGGCATTGGGACTGTGTGTATGAGTCAGCGCACTAAGTGACCTGAGGCAGGGGAGACAGTGTGTGTGTGTGTGTGGCTGCTACTCTCCAAAACAAGCAGCTGTGGGTCATCTCTGGGAGTCACACACACAAACAAGGTATACAGGGCTATCGTGTCAGAGGATGTTTATCTGAACGAGCAGGCAGCTTCCTGTGTGCCCCAGTCTCTGCCTCTTCATCACAGCCACGTTATTACGTTCTGCGCCCCAGAACTGCTGCCTCTCAGCCCCAATCACAGTCACACACACCTGGCCCTCACAGCTGAGGAAAGAACTCACTCTGCTTGATCACAAAGATGTCTGGATGTCTGTTCTTTGTCTGCCTGTGTTAAATCAGTGTCTAAGTCCTAGATTCAAGCAGATCAAGTGTTAACCTGCGATAGTCCACACCCGCATAGCTGGTGTTTTGGCAGTGTCGAAGGTGTAACTGTGTTAGAGCTGTCAAATCGGTGAGCAGCTGCTCTTGTGATCATTGTCACGAAGCCACACTGTCCCACTCGCGTTAGAAGTTCAGAAGGAGAAAGTGTAGCTATATAGAAATAATGACACTCAAATTGAAAATCATTAAACATAATAATGATTTCTATCAGCCTAGCCGAGGTGAAGATTACATCTCACATTCCAGTAGTTGAACTTGTAAACAAGGCTGCAAGGGATTTCTATTAATGTGACTCTGTGCAGCCAATGGCAATGTCCGCTTTAGGTATAATGCCTGGAGCTGCTTGTGGATTTGACAGCGGGTGTTGGCTAGTGCGTATTTGATAGAATCTAGCCCTAACTCTGTCTGTCTGTATTATGTACAAGCATTCAAAAGTTTGGACACACGCACTCATTCTAGGGTTTTTCTTTATTTTTACTATTTTCTACATTGTAGAATCAAAACTATGAAATATATGGAATCATGTAAACAAATCAAATCAAATTGTATTTGCCACATGCGCCGAATACAACAGGTGTAGACCTTACAGTGAAATGCTTACTTACAAGCCCTTAACCAAAAATGCAGTTAAGAAAATAAAAAAGTAAGTAAAAAATAGATGAGTTAAAAATAGCAAATAATTAAAGAGCAGCAGTAAAATAAAATAACAGTAGGGAGGCTATATACAGTAACCAAGAAAAGTGTAAAAGAAAATATATGTTATATTTGAGATTCTTCAAAGTAGCCACCCTTTGCCTTGATGACAGCTTTGCACACTCTTGGCATTCTCTCAACCAGCTTCATGAGGTAATCACCTGGAATGCATTTCAATGAACAGGTGTGCCTTGTTAAAAGTACATTTGTGGAATTTCTTTCCTTCTTAATGCATTTGAGCCAATCAGTTGGGTTGTGACAAGTTAGGGGTAGTATACAGAAGATAGCCCTATTTGGTAAAATACCATATTATACTATGGCAAGAACAGCTCAAATAAGCAAAGAGAAACGTTACCATCATTACTTAAAGACATGAAGGTCAGTCAATACGGAACATTTCAAGAACTTTGAAAGTTTCTTCAAGTGCAGTCGCAAAAACCATCAAGCGCTATGATGAAACTGGCTCTCATGAGAACCGCCACAGGAAAGGAATACCCAGAGTTACCTCTGCTGCAGAGGATAAGTTCATTAGAGTTACTAGCCTCAGAAATTGCAGCCCAAATAAACGCTTCACAGAGTTCAAGGAACAGACACATCTCAACATCAACTGTTCAGAGAAGACTGTGTGAATCAGGCCTTCATGGTCGAATTGCTGCAAAGAAACCACTACTAAAGGACACCAATAACAAGGAGAGACTTACTTGGGCCAAGAAACACGAGCAATGGACATTAGACCGGCGTGTCTTTGTGAGACGCAGAATAGGTGAATGGATGATCTCTGCATGTGTGGTTCCCACTGTGAAGCATGGAGAAGGAGGTGTGATGGTGTGGGAGTGCTTTGCTGGTGACACTGTCTGTGATTTATTTAGAAATCAAGGCACACTTAACCAGCATGGCTACCACAGCATTCTGCAGCGATACGCCATCCCATCTGGTTTGCGCTTAGTGGGACTATCATTTGTTTTTCAACAGGACAATGATCCAACACACCTCCAGGCTGTGTAAGGGCTATTTGACCAAGAAGGAATGTGATGGAGTGCTGCATCAGATGACCTGGCCTCCACAATCACCCGACCTCAACCCAATTGAGATGGCTTGGGATGAGTTGGACCGCAGAGTGAAGAAAAAGCAGCCAACAAATGCTCAGCATACTCCTTCAAGACTGTTGTAAAAGCATTCCAGGTGAAGCTGGTTTAGAGAATGCCAAGAGTGTGCAAAGCTGACACCAAGGCAAAGGGTGGCTACTTTGGAGAATATAAAATATAAAATATATTTAGATTTGTTTAACACTTATTTGGTTACTACATGATTCCATATGTGTTATTTAATAGTTTTGATGCCTTCACTATTATTATACAATGTAGAAAATAGTAGAAATAAAGAAAAACCCTTTTTGTAAGTCGCTCTGGATATGTCACGCCCTGACCTGGAGAGACTGTTATTCTCTAGGTAGTTTGGTCAGGGTGTGAAAATCTATGTTTTGTAGTTCTATGTTTGGCCGGGTGTGATTCCCAATCAGAGGCAGCTGTCGCTCGTTGTCTCTGATTGGGGATCATACTTAGGCAGCCAGTTTTCCTGCCTGGGTTGTGGGATCTTGTTTGTGTTCCTGTTTGGCTTGTTTCGATTATAGCCCATAGGACTTCACGGTTTCGTTGATTTTGTTATTTTGTCTATTGTTTATCCAGTTCAATAAACATGTTCGCATTCCACGCTGCACCTTGGTCTTACCCGTTCCTCAACGATCGTGACAGGATAAGAGCGTCTGCTAAATGACTTAAATGTAAATGTGAAAATGAATGAGTAGGTATGTCCAAACTTTTGACTGGTACTGTATATATAATCTGTCTGTCTGTCTGTCTGTCTGTCTTTTTTATGATTATTTTTGTCAATCCATCTGTCTTTGTGTTGGTCTTCTGCCTGTATGATTGCCCATCCAGCCCTCCATCCCTAAATCAACCCACCCACCCACCAGTGGAGGCTGCTGAGGGGAAAACGGCTCATAATAATGGCCAGAATGAAGCAAATGGAATGGTATTTGATATCGTTCTACTGATTCCGCTCCAATCATTACCAACAGCCTGTTCTCCCCAATTAAGGTGCCACCAACCTCCTGTGCCACCTGCCCACCCACCCACCAATCCATCCATCCATCCATCCATCTCTCTCTCTTACCCATCCATGTAGTAAACATATGTGATTCTGTCTTACTGTTTATCAGTGATTCAACAGTTCAACACACATACCACACTCTTTCACAACACAATGGGCATTTCCCTTTTCCTTTACGTCTGTACACAAACCACTTCTTCTTTCCTTCCCTTGTCTCCATGACCTCCTGGGCTCCAGTCATTATTCCAGCTAAGAGAGTTGACGTGCAGGCGCCAGTCACGCCAGTGATTTTTGTCAGTGTAATGAGAACCACATCATACTATCAGCGCTGGTCATTCTGCTCAATGAGGCGGGACTGGATCAGACTGGACCACATCTGCCTGGGGGTACGATACATTAGGGGGGGCGATTCACTTTCACGATGGCCAGAACATGAAAGGAACATGAAAAGGGAGCACTACCAGACTGCAGCGATTTACAGCCAAGAATGTGCTGAAACAACCAGCAGAAGAGTCACCCAGCAACAGTTAGTGAGAGCTGAAGGTATAGCTACCGCAGTGCAGAGGTTGGGGAGTGGTTGCACAGGTGTAGGGGAGTTTGGAATGGAAGTCATATTTTAGGGAAGGTGGGGGGCTGCACCAAGGGGGATGGGGGGCTTGTGGTTACCACCAAACACACCGCAAAACTTCTAAACATGAACCTTGGCAGGTTATCTACTGTGGCAGGTGGCCTAAAATAAGTGGTTGCTACAAAGCATCTGTACCCTATACTGTAGCTTAAAAGATGACCTGTAATCATTATAGGTCAATGTAACTGGTCTCCAATTCTGTGGCTAAATCTAAGAGGCCCACTTCCATAAACAGAAGTCTTCTGGCAGGATATGATGTCCTCAATGTTTCTGCCTGTCAGTGGTGGCTGGTACTTGGGCTGTTACGTGACCGTATTACCACCACACCGGCGGTCACGACTCATGAAAACAGAGTGATGGCCTCTATTAAAAAGAGGAGGATCCCATCAGCTTTCTATAGGCTAGGCCTACTATATTTATTTCTCAACTTTCCTAATATTAATCACATTGCTTCTCTTTACAACAAGAGTATAGCCTACCTGGTTGGAATGAAAATTAACCACGGGAAAAGCGTCCTTCATTCGCTATTTAAGTGCATAGATGGCATGTCATTTTTCCCCATGCCCCTGTTTCGAGACAGGTGCATGATAATGGTCCATTCTAAATAAAAACAAATTGCACACATATTATTTAGTATATGTAAAGACAATATTAAATCAAGAATAGTCTGATGGGTGACAATATTAGCCTATCACTTGTGAATGATATATTATCACTTGTGAATGATGCCCATCTTAAGGCAAGAAACAGCAATTTCCTTTTTTTTGCGACTTTTTCAAATCATAGTCACACACCTCACGTAGCCTAGACAATAGGCCTATATGTTTTGATAAGGCTAGTATCACAACTAAAGTGGCCAAATAACTTCTTCAAATGAAGCCCATTAATCTGCTTTACAACGGGTATAGAGACTAACTGACATACATACCCAGCGTGTGAGTTTCAAGTTTGGGGAAGATAATTTTCACCATAAAAATGCACCTTTATAATAAAAGCATTATACGTATAATCGCATTTGCGGTCACTTTTGAGAATGGTGTTTTCCTGCTAATGGAACATTTGCGCTTATAGCCTACTGCCGTGTGCGCATTGCTGCGCTTATAATGTGAAGAAATAGCCTAATAGTTTATCAACATTTTAAGCTAAACGTTCTGATCTGTTGCGTCAGGCTCATTGCTTAAAACAAGTTTTTTGATGCTAGTGGTTGTATTCATTTGTGATCTATCGCATCCCACAACTGTCCCAGACTATGTTTGGAATATTTATTTATCGCATAGAATGAATAGGTCAACTTTTGTACTATGGGGGATAGTAGATTAACATAGGCTAGTGCTTTTGCTGTTTGTTAGGCCTACTCATCTTGTTGGCTGATGAAAAGTAAAGTGGACAGTTCTTCCAGTATCTTCAATATGCACAGTTATGTCCCGGATGTGTGTCTTCACTTGTAGCCTGTGAGAAAGACCCGATCACATGACAGAGAACCATGTGAGTGAGAGGTGCTTGGGCACCAGCTGGGAGAAGGGAAATATAATTATTATATTCAGCCCAAGGGCACAACGGCTGCTGACCGCAAAAGGCATGTCTTTTTTGGGGGGGCATTACGGCCACACAAAGGGGATGCAGCCAGTAAATTCGAGGCATTATCAAGTGCTTGTCAAATTGTGAATGAGAGACTGATGAAGTGTGTACAGCCTGCGCAAAAAACAAAGCCTTTCATGCAACTATTTTCAAATCATCATTAGAGCCTTAGAATGTATATATTTTTTTTACATATAGCCCAACATTTCTATCACAACTAAAGTTACATAAATAACTCTAAATTAAGCATATAGAAGTACTTGTTTCTTTGTTAACCACTCAAAACAGAATAGCCGCATATGCTTACTCCCTCAAATCGTTTGGAGAAAATATCCTTTCTATTTTATTCAGCTATGTTCAATTGTATTCTTCATACTATAAAATAATATAAAATAGTGCCACGGAATTCTAAGCAAATCTTGTCTGCTAAATGAACTAGTGTTGCCCACAGCCATTTGGCATAGTCAGATCAGTCCCTAACATAAGGACAACTCAGAGTATGCTATTCTGTTCTTCTGAAATAGACTACATTTTCTTCATATCATATTTCTTTAGACCTGTCTAAAATAAATAATGGATTTATTGTGATGGTGTAGGCTATATTACATGGATTTCTTAGACTTTTAAAAATGAAGATGTTCCAATGGTCTGCATCAGTGGATTGTAGGCTTTGTGTGAAAGCCAGGAGAGGCTAAATGTGTTTATGTTAATTACCGGTTAATTACCGGCTAATTACCGTGAGAGTGGCAGTTATTTGCTTGAAAATCACCGTCTATCAAAATTTCATGACCTCCACAGCCCTAGCTGGTACCACTTTAAATCGGAGGACGGGCTCAATGGATGGAATGGAATAAATGGAACGGTATCAAAAACATTGCTTCTGTGGGTTTAATACCATTTCAGTCATTCCATTCCAGTCATTTCTATGAGCCTTCCTCCTCTTACCAGCCTCCACTGTATTCAACAGGCAGTGCCTGTTCTAAAAAGGCTGCCTGGCCCTTGTATGCTATCCCGATGGGCCCCCCGACGCAGGAAACCTGCGTAAACGTTTACTGTAGTCTTCTCTCTTTTACATGTAATCTAATCTCTAATGATGACTGGAAGAGTGAGCTGCGGAGCTGCGAGCTGGGGACCAAGGACCTCGAGGGCACTGGCCAGCTACAGTCCTAAGAGAGGTGCTGTATTAACAGACCTCGGGAAAAACAAACTCAATCTAAATATAGACGTCTCAGCTTTCCTAAATTGGGGTCCCAGTCCCCATTCCCTTTCAAATCTCATAGGGTTCAGATGTTGACCACCGTCATTACAACGTCACAGGACCGTAACAGCGGTCCCGACAAAGGCAAGTGAAATGTGCTTACGAGGCCTTTAGAAAAGGAAATCCGAAGGTATGTCAAATCGGGAGATCAGCAAACAAACACGGTTCTATAGAAACACAATGGACTTCAATAGGGATGTTAATAATGCCTTAAAGTTGCACTGAGAAGCCGCGAGACTAGTTTTAAAATGGGCTTCACCAAAACCTCATCAAAGTCTTGGTGGTCTGATCTTCTCTGTCTTTTGTCGGTTGAGGTTTAGAATGTTGCTTTTTCTGCAGCTCTCGACAGCTTCCCACAAAGCTGTTCTCTGAACCTAATATATCTTTGGGTGTCTCTGTGTCATTGTTAGGGGTCTTGATATTCTAGTCAGTATGATTTCATTGTGGGTACTTACGTCTTTGGTTGTCTCAACACATATAGTTTAACACTTCTCAATTGTAGGCATATTTCAAATTACATAGTCTTAAACGATTGACCATATCCCCATTAGCCAGTGTTACAGTTTTTAAGAATAAATGTTATGGTGAATGCATTAGCTCATTCTAAAGGGATTACGTAACAGCCTATCAGCATGTAAATATTGTGCCAACATTTCGTCCCACCAGTGAAGTGCAACTAATAGACTCCATTTAAACAGTGCATTAGGCTTAACTCACCTAAACCACCACCAATGTGCAGTTCCACCATCTCTGTGAAGCTTGGCGGCCATTTTGAATCTGTGTTTCTGTTCACTAGTAATGAAATACATTTGTTTATGCAACCATATTGTGGGGCATCCAGTGACTGCAGTTCCCGTCAGATATGGATCAACACAAAGCTGCAAGCCGAAACTCAGATAACAATGAAAAACACAACACAACCAACCCATAACATAAACTGGAGGGGGCCATCTTGGAAACCAGACACAGAGAGCAGAGCCTCTATCAACGAGTACTTAGTGTCATGTCGAGGTGACCAGAGGCGTCATGCCTATATAGATATTTTTTGTTGTTGTTTCTCTGTAATATTACAAGCTACCTAGCAATTTTATGAAGTTGGCTTTAGCCAGCCCAGATAGGTTCCCAATCTCCCAAACTCATAACTAGCTACCAAGATGCCATTTCAGGCTATCAATCAAGTTAGAGCAGCTAGCTTGTCTAACTACATGTAACTGCCAAAATAAAGGAAACACGAACATAAAGTGTCTTAATAGGGCGTTTGGCCACCAAGAGCCAGAACAGCTTCAATGCACCTTAGCATAGATTCTACAAGTGTTTGGAACTCTATTGGAGGGATGCGACACCATTCTTTCACAATAAATTCCATAACTTTGTGTTTTGTTGATGATGGTGGAAAACGCTGTCTCAGGCGCAGCTCCAGAATCTCCCATAAGTGTTCAATTGGGTTATCTGGTGACTGAGACCGCCATGGCATATGGCTTACATCATTTTCATGGTCATCAAACCATTCTGTGACCACCCGTGCCCTGTGGAGGGGGGCATTGTCATCCTATGGGGGCATAGCCATGGTAGCCAAAATAATGGCCTGCCCAGCATTTTTATACATGACCCAAAATGTTAATTAACTCAGGAACCACACCTGTGTGGAAGAACCTGCTTTGGGATGTTAATTGCTTAATTAACTCAGCACCTGCTTTCAATATACTTTGTATCCCTCATTTACTCAACTGTTTCCATTATCTTGGTAGTTACCTGTATTTTAGCTGGCATGGTTGGTAGACTTTATAAAAGCAAGCAATAACTAACTGTACTAAATAAGACTCACATTCCTTTCATTATTTTACCCAGATTTTAGTAGAGATGCAGAGAATAGTATTACGTTTCTTTAAAAAAAGAACCACCAGTCAGGAGGATACAGACAGCTCAAGAGGTACAGTGGGGAAAAAAATGATTTAGTCAGCCACCAATTGTGCAAGTTCTCCCACTTAAAAAGATGAGAGAGGCCTGTAATTTTCATCATAGGTA
This sequence comes from Coregonus lavaretus, assembly GCF_964263955.1. Lineage (NCBI taxonomy): Eukaryota > Metazoa > Chordata > Actinopteri > Salmoniformes > Salmonidae > Coregonus > Coregonus lavaretus. The sequence continues at coordinate 23,958 of NW_028165049.1, forward strand.
CACGTCAACTATGACAGACAAAATGAGAATTTTTTTTCCAGAAAATCACATTGTAGGATTTTTTATGAATTTATTTGCAAATTATGGTGGAAAATAAGTATTTGGTCAATAACAAAAGTTTCTCAATACTTTGTTATATACCCTTTGTTGGCAATGACACAGGTCAAACGTTTTCTGTAAGTCTTCACAAGGTTTTCACACACTGTTGCTGGTATTTTGGCCCATTCCTCCATGCAGATCTCCTCTAGAGCAGTGATGTTTTGGGGCTGTCGCTGGGCAACACGGACTTTCAACTCCCTCCAAAGATTTTCTATGGGGTTGAAATCTGGAGACTGGCTAGGCCACTCCAGGACCTTGAAATGCTTCTTACGAAGCCACTCCTTCGTTGCCCGGGCGGTGTGTTTGGGATCATTGTCATGCTGAAAGACCCAGCCACGTTTCATCTTCAATGCCCTTGCTGATGGAAGGAGGTTTTCACTCAAAATCTCACGATACATGGCCCCATTCATTCTTTCCTTTACACGGATCAGTCGTCCTGGTCCCTTTGCAGAAAAACAGCCCCAAAGCATGATGTTTCCACCCCCATGCTTCACAGTAGGTATGGTGTTCTTTGGATGCAACTCAGCATTCTTTGTCCTCCAAACACGACGAGTTGAGGTTTTATCAAAAAGTTATATTTTGGTTTCATCTGACCATATTACATTCTCCCAATCCTCTTCTGGATCATCCAAATGCACTCTAGCAAACTTCAGACGTGCCTGGACATGTACTGGCTTAAGCAGGGGGACACGTCTGGCACTGCAGGATTTGAGTCCCTGGCGGCGTAGTGTGTTACTGATGGTAGGCTTTGTTACTTTGGTCCCAGCTCTCTGCAGGTCATTCACTAGGTCCCCCCGTGTGGTTCTGGGATTTTTGCTCACCGTTCTTGTGATCATTTTGACCCCACGGGGTGAGATCTTGCGTGGAGCCCCAGATCGAGGGAGATTATCAGTGGTCTTGTATGTCTTCCATTTCCTAATAATTGCTCCCACAGTTGATTTCTTCAAACCAAGCTGCTTGCCTATTGCAGATTCAGTCTTCCCAGCCTGGTGCAGGTCTACAATTTTGTTTCTGGTGTCCTTTGACAGCTCTTTGGTCTTGGCCATAGTGGAGTTTGGAGTGTGACTGTTTGAGGTTGTGGACAGGTGTCTTTTATACTGATAACAAGTTCAAACAGGTGCCATTAATACAGGTAACGAGTGGAGGACAGAGGAGCCTCTTAAAGAAGAAGTTACAGGTCTGTGAGAGCCAGAAATCTTGCTTGTTTGTAGGTGACCAAATACTTATTTTCCACCATAATTTGCAAATAAATTCATAAAAAATCCTACAATGTGATTTTCTGGATTTTTTTTCCTCATTTTGTCTGTCATAGTTGACGTGTACCTATGATTAAAATTACAGGCCTCTCTCATCTTTTTAAGTGGGAGAACTTGCACAATTGGTGGCTGACTAAATACTTTTTTCCCCCACTGTATATGCTGAGATATGCAGAAAAATAGACATATTTTTAACATAGAATTAAGCATACTGATTATGTCTCTCGATTGAATGAAAAAAGTTATTTCAGGTATTTGAAAAATCCCAAATTCTCCAACTTCCGGACAGGGGGACTAGCCCCCCTTCCACCCCCCAGTCATCCTCACGTACTTTGTGCCCCCTCAGATTTTTGTGGTGCATGACACCCCTGGGGGTGACCACTCATCCATATCTGGCTTAAAAAACACTTTCTGAAGAAACTCTACCCGGGAAGTGGAGTCCAAATAGAAGTACGGTACTCTCACAAAACCCATGACATGCAGATGCAGCATAACCCAAAAGCAAGTTTTGGTAACACTTACCCATCCAGATATAATGCTTTATAACTTTGTATAAGCATGTGTGAACCTTGTCTTATAACAAGGCTTATAATATGTTAGGTGTCTCTATATCGGGGGTCAGCAGCAGGCCAAAACCGGCCTGCGGGGGGTTTAGTTTTGGGTCAAAAAATACTAAAATCACCAGGAATTGAGCTAAAGAGACATATGTGATCGTGTCTCAATGTAATCCAGGTATGAAATGATTGTTATTTTCAAATACAACCTTTTTTGGGGATTAGTTGTGGTCAATTTGCAGTGTACGCATTTCTATAATTATGTTCTGACTCCCCGAACATCCGCTCCGACAAAAATGAGCTGTGGCTATATGTAGTTGCCTACCCCTGCTCTATATGTTACATTTTCAACTGTCTTAAACTGACATTATAAAAGGGGTCATACATGCTCATGACAAGTCCTACAATGTATTATAATGCATTATAACTGGATGATTTAGGTAAATTGTTACCCATTTTTTAGCAAGGAACACAAGCATCTATTTACTAAAACATATTCCAGTGAAAGAGTAGAGACTGCAGACTGAGCATGCAGTCTAGTTTGAAATATAGGTCAAGGGATTGGATGTGTCACGTGTCAAAAGGTCAGCCAAAATGTGAAGTGATATGTCCAATGAACGTTTGCCAACTAACGTTATGGGACTCTACTCAGCTCTACCATTTGCTGCTGAAAGCTATGGCATTTCACTGCCGAGTTTGACCTTCACTACGCCCTACTACAGACTCTATACAATGTTTATCATTTATCTTTATAGTTTATGATATTATTATGACTTCTTACAAAGAGATAATAAGGGAACGACTGAGAGCTTTGGTCGTAATTGTTATGGTCAATTTCCTGCTCGGGGTCTGTAAAATATGTAATTTCATATTATTGCTCTCCGCTTAGTCATTTCCACAGCTGTGCTACCAATAATAAAGACTGCTTTATTAATCATAAATACTAAAGGCATTGTAATTGGACTCATTAAAATGTCCCTTAGCACCAGAGAGACTTAAGTGTTCCTTCATGGGGCCTGCAGTATATCATACAGCATAAGGGACAATTTTAACGTTGATCATAAAGAGTAAAAAGAGCATGTAGTCCGTCTTTGGGGAGCTGTGAGGGAGTATGTGGCTAAGGATGTGGACTTGACAGCAGCTGGTTTCAGGTTCAAGTCCAAGAAGGACCTCTGCTACCGACTAAGTCAATTTACATTCGATAAACATACTGTCGGAGAAGGGGGGATGAAACTGTACCTGAAAAAGCTGGAGCTCTCCATTCTTCCTAAATGTGTCCGCTAAGCAAATTCAATGTCATAACCGCAGAGATATATAGATACTCTTCACTTTCACTTCCTGGATGTTGTTGTTGGCCCGGCTTCAATTCTCATAGCTGATTGGCCGGTGGGAGTCACTGGGGGACACTGGGATAGCAGACTGCAGCTTCTTTCAGTTTCTCACACACATTTCGTGGGGAAAAGTGGGAAATGTGTTTTGGCAACATGACAATAACAGTAATTCAATCTGTATTGGGGAGGAAAGGGCCCAGAACTGCAAGAAGACACCATGCAACAGATAATAATGAGAAAGTTTTATTCTGAATATACTGTATTTGCACATGAATAAACATTTTCCAGGATTATAAACATTATTATTTTATTTCTTTTGGCCGAGATTAATAACAGTATTATACAAATGTATACATGACTGATTCGGGCGAATCAAGTTCCACAAAAGTGTAACATCTTAGAAGCACAATCAAGGGAGATTGACGGGGAGGCCCACCAATAGCCTGCCAAAAGGGCGGCTGGCAAGGGGAGATTGGTTGACAGGTCCACCAATGGTCTGCCATGAAAACGCTGGCAGAGAAAGATTGAGGGGCAGTCCCACCAATAGTCTGACATAGTGCGGCAGGCATGGGACACTCCCCTTAAAACACACACTGAGCATTCTTGAGAAAAGAGTTCAGAAAAAGCATAACCCACACAATCCACACAGAGAGCACCACAGCACCGAAAAACACTTCCAATCACTTTGCTAATATGTTATTCCTGAGGTGACAGCATCTGATTTTAGCACTTAGAGTGGCATGGAATAACCCAACACCATTTCCCAAGAGTCTGGTATTGAATGTGACAACCTGTGATGAGAGGAAAAAAATATGTATTGTCACATACACCAGATAGGTGCAGTGAAATGAGTTGTTTTACAGGGTCAGCCATAATAGTGTGGCCCCCTTGGAGCAAATTGGGTTAGGTGCCTTGCTCAAGGGCAAATTGACAGATTTTTCACCTTGTCAGCTCGGGTATTCGAACCAGTGACAACACGATGCCCAGTTAGTGTAACATCCAATTGGTTCAAAGAAGATAACCAATCAAACGAGTGTGCACTGCATTTTAAACATCACACCAGCCAACAGGGGTTCCTCTACTGAGCTCACTCAGACCAGGGTGGTACCAAATGCTGTCTCCTCAAGAGAAAGGCAGTAGAAGCTGTATCGTTATCATATCATGAACAAACACCCGACAAACCCACAGTATAATGCTTTCCATCCCAACGTTACACACCAAAGCAGGAACACACAGAGGATAATTTATCTCATTGCCTGCCACTGATATCATGGCATTATCATGCAGCACAGGGAAAATAGATAGGAGATTTGCATTTATTCAATCTTAAACATTGCATAAACGTTAGTAATAGGTTTCTCTGTAAACAGAGAAAGAGAGTCCTATGGCACTTGATATTCTTGAGTGTTCGTTGATATTGAGGATCTTAAATACTAGTATGTTAGTTTCACCACAGAACATTGAAACAACCAATACGGGACACTAAACGGCACCTCAGACCACTCGTATAGTTTCGGACATGACAGAAGTCTGCCTTGGTGATGGTGCTCTAGTTTCACCTCATAACATATGGGCAAATAATTATAGCTTAAGGCTGGGATCATAACAAAAGTCCCCTTCCCCTTCTGTGTAGAGAGAAATGGAAAAAGCCCAGATGGATTTTATTCTGGGTGACGTAAGAACGCTTTTGTAATTATAACTTACGCAACGATAATGAGGTGGGGGAGAGGGAGGGAGAGAAGTATTACAATGGCACTAGAGACCACACAGCGTAATCATGTGGTTTCCCAATTCTACACTGAATTGACTATGTGGTTTCCTGAGTCCATATGCCTCTGTTTTCAATGAAAACGATGCGTGAATGTTTCTGACATTACCCCAGGGCTCCTTTAAAGTCACTGTTTTGGCGGCAGTTTGCATCTTCCTTTACAGCAATTAATTCAATTAAGTATTACTAATATTAGTCTTAAGTGAGTTATCGGAAACTATGATTGTCGATTGTTATCTGAATCCATTGTCTGAAATGATCTTTGTTAGCTTTTAAGAGGTAAATTCAGTGCCAGGAACTCCCCCATATTTGCTCTATAACAGATCAGTAACATTAAACGACTATATCAGATCACGCCCCAGTCGAATTAGCTGAATTGCATCCCCCAAAAAAACATATTTATTTTTTAAAGCACAGCATATCTACCATGTCCCTCTTTTGAACCATGTTCAAAAATACAACAAATACAATCAATTTAGAGAGGAATTGTTGATATTCTGACATGATAATAAAACCTGTTTTCTACAATGTTGAATAAAAAAACGTAACCTTACGTTCCTTTCACTCAAAGTTATTCCACAGCATAATAATTTGGCGAGGATGATTGACGGGTCCAGATTTGGTCCTGAATAAAATGAGGCACATTTCTGTTATTTCTTATGTATTTTGGCAGCTGTTCTTGTGGAGGAATGAGTAAGCAGGTGTATAACATAGTATAGTACACTCAGAAAGACAGTATCCAATTGTCAATCTGTCTTGATGATGAGACACAACAGATCTTAACTATGTGTCAAAATCTCTAATTTGTAAAGTTATTAAAGTACTAGAACCACAATGCACACAAAAACTAAGAAAAAACAACAGGACTGATATCCACACTGATATGAATAAATTTAGATTAGATTGTATTGATACAAATTCTCACTAGGTCTTAAGGGGGAAATTCACTTTGCAACGAGGTGCAATTGTTTTTGATTTGAGGAATAGTTATCTTCAATAGCGGGCAAAACATTGTGAGAAAGACAGATTCTAGTTGCAAGTCACGTATTCAACGATACTGAAATCAAGAAGTGACACATTAGCAAGCACAAGTATACTGTCATGTACCAAAGTCTACATTTCCTACATCCCTCCAATTCTTTCTCAAATCAAAAACAGTGGCGAGTGGCGCAGTGGTCTAAGGCACTGCATCGCAGTGCTAGCTGTGTCACTAGGAATCCAGGCTCGAATCCAGGTTCGAATCCAGGCTCTGTCGTAGCTGGCCGCGACCGGGAGACCCATGGGGCGGCGCACAAGTCGTCCAGGGTAGGGGAGGGAATGGCCGGCAGGGATGTAGCTCAGTTGGTAGAGCATAGCGTTTGCAACGCCAGGGTTGTGGGTTCGATTCCCATGGGGGGCCAGTATGAAAAATAAAAAAATTAAAAATAAATCATGTATGGACTCACTAACTGTAAGTCGCTCTGGATAAGAGCGTCTGCTAAATGACTTAAATGTAAAATGTTATATCCATTGCATTGAAATCAATCAAAAAAGAATGGCAATAAAGCCAACATAACACAGTAGCATGCAGCTATACCCTTCATCCTAACAAGAAACTAAAACAAACTTAAATATTCAAATAAAAACCAAACACATCAAGTTTTCTTCAGGTCAGTAGCCACACAGTCAAATAAATAGAGCTAAAGGGGTTGTCTGACTAAGAATCAACATGGCACTAGAGATTACACCAATGAGCGCACTAGAGGCCAGCCGGGGTGCCCTGATTGGTCAACTGCACTTTGGCAATGATGGTTAGTTAAGAGGGACCAGATACTGACATTGACCATTTGTGGTCAGGGTTGAGAAGTGGTTGACCGCAAACAGATAGGGATCTATCATTTCAAACTGGGGTTAGTAAGTGGAGGTAAAAAGGTTAATATGTGAACACATGTCTGTGAAGGAATATGATCGTCGTACACCACATCTATACAAGAGGACAGCAGTGTGAATGTAAATGTGTTGCTACTTTTAAATGGGGGTTGAAACAAACAGAATAATGCCAACAGCACCCCAATGTAAAATAAAAAACGGTCTGATTTCTGACTTCCTATTGAACATATTTGTGTCTCTTACTGCAACTTGAACAAAACAAACAAACATTTCAATACTGAGTAACAAGCCACTGCAAAACGCTTTTAAATAAATAAATAATTGGGACGGTTGCGAAGGGCAGCACTGTTTCTGGCAGTGTTGAATAGAAATCTATGGGGTTCTCTTTTAGAAGGGCACATCACAAAAAGCCAAACTGAACCTAAAAGGAACCCAAAAAGAAGAGGCAGTCCTTCCACTTTCCCCCTGGCACTGTAAGGCAGTCCAACCTGTAGCATTTGCAGGGTTGTCATCGTCAAGCCAAACAAAGGTCAAAGTTCACCACTCAATCACCTCGATTCCCCTAAGCTCAGATGGCTGGCGGGGAAAAGTCAGGGGTCAGGGATGAAAGTTCTCGCTTAGAATAATTTTTTTAACGTCCCACCGACGTTAGTTTTCCTCACTTTCTCCCACCCCCGGGTGAAGAAATGTAACGAAACCCTTGAAAAACGCAAATATCACAAAAGAAATTCTGTCAGGATGTGGTTTCGGATGTTGTTTTGTTTTAGAGTTCAGCGTTTTGAGGCGGCGTTGCATGCTGGTTGCCGGAGGTCACGAGGGGACGGCGTGGTGCGTGGAGCTGGCCAGGAGCCAGAGCAGGGTTAGCTGCAGCGCCACCATGGCCAACAGGGACGGGCTCAGAGCGGACGCCCCACCACAGTCAAAGTCCTCCTCCTGTGACCACGGCAACAAGTGGGGAGGAAGAAGGTGGCAGGGGGACAAGTTAGTGACAGACACAACCAAGTTGATGACCTTCTGACCCTGCTGACTAAAAGGAAATGGGTTGAATAGGGGTACAGCTGCCCAGTATGTCTTACATGTCTTACGTATTCATAAAGCTATGTGTGATGACTGAATATAGCAAGGTATAATGGTACTAGACTGCATATTCACACTGAATAGAGAATGGAGTATCTATGGAATAATTGTAATCTGAGTATGGAATAATCCATGTCTGATAATCTGATGTCTGATAATCTGATGTCTGATAATCTGATGTCTGATAATCTGTACAGCTCTATTGAGTGGAACGTATTAACAAAACATATTTTCAGATAGCTCAAATATATATATATTTTATATATAGCTCAAAAAAATTAAGGGAACACTAAAATAACACATCCTAGATCTGAATGAATGAAATAATCTTATTAAATACTTTTTTCTTTACATAGTTGAATGTGCTGACAACAAAATCACTCAAAAATTATCAATGGAAATCAAATTTATCAACCCATGGAGGTCTGGATTTGGAGTCGCCCTCAAAATTAAAGTGGAAAACCACACTACAGGCTGATCCAACTTTGATGTAATGTCCTTAAAACAAGTCAAAATGAGGCTCAGTAGTGTGTGTGGCCTCCACGTGCCTGTATGACCTCCCTACAATGCCTGGGCATGCTTCTGATGAGGTGGCGTATGGTCTCCTGAGGGATCTCCTCCCAGACCTGGACTAAAGCATCCGCCAACTCCTGGACAGTCTGTGGTGCAACGTGGCGTTGGTGGATGGAGCGAGACATGATGTCCCAGATGTGCTCAATTGGATTCAGGTCTGGGGAACGGGCGGGCCAGTCCATAGCATCAATGCCTTCCTCTTGCAGGAACTGCTGACACACTCCAGCCACATGAGGTCTAGCATTGTCTTGTATTAGGAGGAACCCAGGGCCAACCGCACCAGCATATGGTCTCACAAGGGGTCTGAGGTCATTTTGCAGGGCTCTGGCAGTGCTCCTCCTGCTCCTCCTTGCACAAAGGCGGAGGTAGCAGTCCTGCTGCTGGGTTGTTGCCCTCCTACGGCCTCCTCCACGTCTCCTGATGTACTGGCCTGTCTCCTGGTAGCGCCTCCATGCTCTGGACACTACGCTGACAGACACAGCAAACCTTCTTGCCACAGCTCGCATTGATGTGCCATCCTGGATGAGCTGCACTACCTGAGCCACTTGTGTGGGTTGTAGACTCCGTCTCATGCTACCACTAGAGTGAAAGCACCGCCAGCATTCAAAAGTGACCAAAACATCAGCCAGGAATCATAGGAACTGAGAAGTGGTATGTGGTCACCACCTGCAAAACCAGTCCTTTATTGGGGGTGTCTTGCTAATTGCCTATAATTTCCACCTGCTGTCTATTCCATTTGCACAACAGCATGTGAAATTTATTGTCAATCAGTGTTGCTTCCTAAGTGGACAGTTTGATTTCACAGAAGTGTGATTGACTTGGAGTTACATTGTGTTGTTTAAGTGTTCCCTTCATTTTTTTGAGCAGTGTAATTTGCTATATCATAAAATAAATAATCATTTGTTACAGAGAAATTAGGAAACAAGGAGCTGCGTTAGCTACCATCTAGATTAGTAAACACATGTCAGTAGACAAACACAAGAACCAGATAAAGAGAGATGGACAGAAATAGAGATGGGGAGAGAGATTTAAAGAGAGAGAGATAGATATAGAAAGAGAGTAAAAAAGAGAGATTGAGAAAGAGATAAAAAGAAAAGAAGCATAGAGAGAGAGAAAAAAAGAGAGAGAGAGTGCTTGATGGGACTGACCCGAGACAGCACATGAACAGTGGCAGCAGTAACATGAGCAGAGAGGAGGCCAATGGAGAGCCAGCGCTCGTCCGGCACATGTGCTCATCCTAACCATCAACAGCCAATCAAAGAGCAGGAAAGAAACAGAGAGAAAGAGAAAGTCATGCAGCAAACATTCCACAGTTAGCAGTTAGAAAGTCCATGTGCAAAGAACGGAGAAAACTGAACACTTTGTGGAAACGTGAAGAGATAGAAACAGAGAGAAGCATCTAAATAGGAGGAAGGTGTATGTGTGTGTGTGTGTGTGTGTGTGTGTGTGTGTGTGTGTGTGTGTGTGTGTGTGTGTGTGTGTGTGTGTGTGTGTGTGTGTGTGTGTGTGTGTGTGTGTGTGTGTATGTGTGTATGTGTGTATGTGTGTAGGAGAAAGAGAAAGAGTGCAAGCATAAGAAGTTAACACCATCATGAAAACTTTGAGAAACCAAAAGGTTTTGCCACTGGGACAAACCAAAGCATTAAAGCGCAGAGATTTCACACACAAAGGATTTTAGTCGTTAACAGTACATATTTGCTTACTCTTGAACCATACAGTGCATTATGTAAATACCAGCCAATCAGTTGTATTTGTGTGGGAAATCTCTGCACATATAGTAACCTAAAGAGGCAGCCATTTTGAGTAAAATATGGAAAATTATCAAGAGAAAATGATGCACAAAGAGAAAAGCACATGCATTGTGAAAACATATTAGTGTATTGAGAGTTTGAGTTCGTGACGTTAAATTTGACGTTTGCCATTTTTAAACACAGAGGATGACAAAATAATAACGGTGACTTACCCTCTCGTTGTTATCGAAACAGGCATCTGGACCTTTCCGGAACCTTGGTTTCTCAGCCATTTCACATGGGTCTGGTCCCTCAGCTACATCAACCCATTCAGGAAATAAACCATTTGTTTTGGTAGCTCAGTTGGTTAGAATATATACTGAACAAAAATCGAAACGCAACATGTAAAGTGTTGGTCCTATGTTTCATGAGCTGAAATAAAAATGTTTTATATTATTATTTTCCATACACACAAAAAGCTTATTTCTCTCAAATGTTGTGCACAAATTTGTTTACATCCCTGTTAGTGAGCATTTATCTTCTGCCAAGATAATCTATCCACCTGACAGATGTGGCATATCAAGAAGCTGATGAAACAGCATGATCATTATGCAGGTGCTGGGTCAATAAAAGGCCACTCTAAAATGTGCAGTTTTGTCACACAACACAATGCCACAGATGTCTCAAGTTTTGAGGGAGCGTGCAATTGGCATGATGACTGCAGGAATGTCCACCAGGGCTGTTGCCAGATAATTGAAGGTTCATTTATCTACCATAAGCCGCCTCCAACGTCATTTTAGAGAACTTGGCAGTACGTCCAACCGGCCTCACAACCGCAGACCACGTGTAACCACGCCAGCCCAGGACCTCTACATCCTGCTTCTCCACCTGCGGGATCGTCTGAGATCAGCTGATGAAACTGTGGGTTTGCACAACCAAATAATTTCTGCACAAACGATCAGAAACCGTCTCAGGGAAACTAATCTGCGTGCTTGTCGTCCTCACCAGGGTCTTGACCTGACTGCAGTTTGGCGTCGTAACCGACTTCAGTGGGCAAAGGCTAACCTTCGATGGCCACTGGCACGCTGGAGAAGTGTGCCCTTCACAGATGAATCCCGGTTTCAACTGTACTGGGCAGATAGCAGACTGATGTTTGCTGATGTCAACAATGTGAACAGAGTGCCCCAATGGTGGGGTTATGGTATGGGCAGGCATAAGCTACGCACAACGAGCACAACTGCATTTTATCGATGTCAATTTGAATGCACAGAGATGACATGACGAGATCCTGAGGCCCGTTGTCGTGCCGTTCATCCGCCACCATCACCTCATGTTTCAGCATGATAATGTATGGCCCCATGTCGCAAGGATCTGTACACGATTTCTGGAATGCTCTGGATCGACTTGTACGACAGTGTCTTCCAGTTCCCGCCAATATCCAGCAACTTCGCAGCCATTGAAGAGGAGTGGAACAACATTCCACAGGCCACAATCAACAGCCTGATCAACTCTATGCGAAGGAAATGTGTTGCGCTGCTTGAGGCAAATGGTGGTCACACCAGATACTGACTGGTTTTCTGATCCACGCCCCTACTTTTCTTTTTCTTTTTAAGTGTATCTGTGACCAAGAGATGCATATCGCTATTCCTAGTCATGTGAAATCCATAGATTAGGGTCTAATGCATGAATTTCAATTGACTGATTTCCTTATATGAACTGTAACTCAGTAAGATCTTTTAAATTGTTGCATATTGCGTTTATATTTTTTTTCAGTGTAGTTCTTGCATCACCAGATATTGTGGGCACAGAATTAAACAGAACACTATTAGATTGTATCTCTATGGCTGTGGGTTTCCCACATGGTGGCCACACATACCGAATCAATATCACTAAGAGCCAACTTGGATAGAACTGGATGAAAGCAACTAGTAAATTACCAAATCAAATTAAATATCAAGCCATAACATTCATCTAAATGTGAAAGAACAAAAGGAACAGATGCTTTCAGAATGAAAATACACGTTATTTCGGGAGCAAATCAAATAGCCTCTTCTGAAACCCTTTTGGCTGCCATTTTGAATTGATGTGAATTTTCATTAGGCTCTTTCCATAATTGGCCACTGCCCTGGTGTCTTGGAGGGGATATGATGGATTTGTTCGTAAGCCTTTCAGAGTGGATTAGCCTTCGCTATCATCTGCCACAGAGAGAGAGAGGAGACAGTCAGTACAGGTCTGAGTTTGGTTCATCTGCCACAGAGAGAGAGAGAGAGAGAGAGAGAGAGAGAGAGAGAGAGAGAGAGAGAGAGAGAGAGAGAGAGAGAGAGAGAGAGAGAGAGAGAGAGAGAGAGAGAGAGAGAGAGAGAGAGAGAGAGAGAGAGAGAGAGAGAGAGAGAGAGAGAGAGAGAGAGAGAGAGAGAGAGAGAGAGTCAGTACAGGTCTGAGGTTGGGTCCAAATGCCCAAATCTTCACTTAGCCACAGAGGAAGTTCTGATCTGTTTTGTACTCTGCTTGTAAAAGCCAAGAATATAGGGATCAACTGCTAGTAGGATAAAAAAACAGTACAACTTACTTTTACAACTGTACACCTCTTAAGAATTAAATGAATAATAATCTGGTTCGTTGTGATTATTTTAAGAAGAGTTACTGTATATACAAAGACCAGTAAACTACAACTAACATACTGTAAGTAGTACAAATGAACTATACAACAACATTAGATATTAATATATTACTACTACTAACTTTAGTGCTCTATTGACCATATGTTTAAAGGATACAAGGCTGCTCGGCCTGTATTAAGGGCTTGGGGTCACATGACATGCAGGTGAGTTTGGCGTCGGCGATGACAAACACCAGGTTGGTCTTCCACAGCTTCTCAGCATGGAACATCCTGGATCGAGACAGAGACGAGACACAGAGGAGACGCTGTGAGACAGTCTGGGATTATGAAAGACTGGGAACTACAATACTAGGGTTGCAAAATTCTGAAACTTTCCCTAATATTTACATGTTTTCCAGAAATCCCGGTTGGAAGATTCCCGGAATCAAATTTTATATCATATTTCAAGTGAAATACCCTTATGTTCCAAGGAAAACATAAGTGTCTGAATGAATTGAGTCTACCAACCAAACATGAGCTGCATCCTACCTTGAAGGGTCGGCGTGCGGGCAACACTGTCTGCTTATATATGGTCCAAGCTCTAGTCTTAAATTACACCGGCCTCAGACCATGGCAGACCATAGCGGAAACACGCGCCGGCAGTTTTGAGTTTAGACAAAAATTGACCTTCTTTATGGTGGTCGTTAAATGGCGACGTGTGCAAAGCTAATGCACAGCAACACAGTGCGGCAGGCAACCCATTAGACAGCACGAGGGGGCCTTAAAACAGCAAACGCACCGCCAAGATGGTGGTCTGCCTTGCAGCATGGTCACTCCACCTCACCTTTAAGGCATGTGGAGTTTACTACCTCCTCGGCCCAGGGGACTCCATTTTGTCATTTGAGTTGCTGGTTTTATTCGGTTGAGTGCAATGCACTAGCAGCACTAGCAGCACTAGCAGAGCACACCAAGACTATATAACAAGAGCACTTTCTAATGAAATTGCACGCAACCTGTGTGAAGAGGTTGTTTGTAGTCTCAGTGACTTAGTTATGTGGTGGGGAGGAGGGAATGAAGGTGCTTGTATTCAATTGAGGGACTCCGATTCCCAAGATTCTTTGCATCCAACATTCAACCCATTGTGCACTAGTAGTACACTACCACATTACCATTTCAGATGTATCCACAGTCATTAAAACCAATTGTATGGCAGCAACATCTTTAGATAGGATCCTATGCCCTGTTATTGGAACTGAACTGTCAGAGGTAATGTGGGTCAAGCACATTCCACTGTCTTGAATATGCACTGCTGGTTTAGAGCAGGCATGATAGCAATAAGCCAGTGCCTCAGCCTTTTCCCTTCTGAGCCACATATAATAATTCCTTCTATTGAGGTAGAGTTGTACTTGGCTCTTGGTGGGTTCATATATAATAAGTGTGATGAGCAATGATCCCTCAAATTTATTTCGGCACTGAGCAAATTTCAGGTCTGCTCAGCGCAAACTTTCTGTGCAACTTCTGGTGTGTATTTACTGTGAACACTGAGGCTGTACCCACTTTAAGTTACAGTTATAACAGTGGCCAAGTAGGCTACTGTGACTATTTATCATAATGTAGGCCTACCAGAGTGGCCTACCATCAAAAACAATGGAGAAAATGCATCCCATAACATTTTAACATGGAAATAGCTGTTCTATGATTCAGCCTACAGTAGCAGCCAATGTGTGGTGTTCAATGTAGGCCTACTAACCATGAGACTTTGGAGAGAAAAGAAACATGCAGGACTTGACATTAACCTGTTTATCCACTTGTCCTTCGAACAAGGAGGTGACTGAAAATGTGTTGTTTGATGCAAGAATCCACTTTACAAAATAAAATGCATTATTATTCCCATACCATTATTACAGAGAATCAGACAAATTAAGCTACCCTCTGCCTATTGGCTTCCTAGCTTATTCAAGACCTTCTCTGCCCTTTTAAGAAAATAAAAAAGCTCTTTACCTGACTTGCTTTTCAAAAATGGCTAGAAATGCAAACGTTTTGTGCTCTTGTAGGAATATGAACAACTGTGCAAATGTGGCTACATGCAGCTCTCGCTTTGTTCTCAAAACAAGCGCATCTACTCACGACCTCTCATGCTGTAAACACAGTCCAGTTGAAAGTGAATGGCACAGATCCATATATGGCAATGGTCTATTTGCACATAGGCCTACTGCAGCTCTGATTGGTTATGCCGCACCATGGAATAGAGTGTGGAGTATGGGCCTGAGTCGTGCCTGTCAATGCAATAGAATCCTACTCCAATGCACTTCCTACAAGAAAATCTCTTGCATAGTTAGTTTTGCTTCGGTATGTTGCATTGAAAGTGGCCAGAATTGCGTTGAGTTGATCACAATTCCCACAGAGGGAAACATTGATAGTGTTAACTAAAAGGGAAAACTAGAATGTTGTGTGAAGTTCAATCTCGTGCGGGGGAGCTGTGCGCCCCCTAGAGGGAACATTGTTGATGAGATTTTACCAAGGTTATGTTCAGCTGGGTACGCCATACCAAAACGTTTTGCAATGGAAAATGGAATTCTATGTTGCTATTGGACAAGTTTAGGTAGTGCCTACAAATTTCTAAACATTTTCTCCCTACTACAAAGGACCATGGAGTGTGTAAAGTAGGTTGCAGTGACTGACAGCTCTCACCTGGAGCAGTTTTCACAGTCTAGCGTTCCTCTGAAGGACTTTTCGTCGTTGTCATAGAAGTACTGAGTCTGCTCTGTGATACAGCTCTCCTTGGACATGTCAGGTATTTCGTCATCGGTGTCCGCTGTGGAACACACAGCACACACACACACAAATGGAACACACGCACACACCACACACGCACACACACACAAACATTGTCATGGGTTATGTCCATAGAACACACTGAGAAGACAAATTACTGTTCAGTTGCCCTGGTAGCCAAAACATACAGAAATCCATCTACATTTGAACATTATTATTTCTCAATTAATATTCCTGGCATAGCTCATCATTGCTTGATGAATAACTTGCCATGCTCTGAGAATACCATAATTACTTTCATAACAACAACGCCAATACTTTTTATTAAGGGCCCGTCATGCTAAATAGAAAAGGGCATTTTATTACAACGTAATTTTTAATGAGATCATACTTAAAAACCTAATTTTAAAAAATGTCTCAGAAGAGTTGGGAATCTCACCTGCGTGCAGGAAATTAGGGAACGTTATGCTAACCAACAACTGCTGTAGTATCGACCTAGGGAATCAAAGTACACAAATGATTACTGGGTACCTCTTAACAGATCATTCAACAAATCTTCTGTCCATGACAGAATAAATACTCACATACCATCACAACCAACATTTCTTACAGATTTTATTGGCTTACATTTCATAATCAAAAAGCCTTCATGTGGAAAAATATGACAATGCGTTAGCCTCCCTGTAAACAAAGTTAATCCTGAATAATTTTATTGGACATAATTTAAGACACACAGCTAATGAAATCAGGACAGGGAACCCCCATCTGCACTGGGAACAGTGTTAAAGAACCAAGAGTTGGGTCTCACCAGGCTGCTGCTGATGCTAACCATCCAATGTTCAAAATGTCTGCTATGGTGGGCTGCAAGGGACAAAAAGGTTGGGTATTACAAAACACATTAAAAAACATATTTTCACAAGGTGAAAGCCAAGCGTAACTTCAGGTAATCTAAACAACTCCCAATAACTAAATATTCCATTTAAAACCACACATTTTGAACCTGGGCTTAAACCTTATGTAAACATCCTGATTGTGCTGGCAAAGCAAGACTCGAGCCGAGGCATTTGCCAAGTTCGCGGACACCGACTCCGATCCAGACAAGATTTTGGGAGGGAATTAGCACAGAGCCCACCACAACAGATGCTAGTGTAAATCTACAAAGTGAAAAGGAACAACAAGCAGGTTGTGGTTTGAAGGAAAGAACAGCCATGTTGTTTTGATTATGATTAGCATGCAATGCTCTGGTCTAGTGACTCAGGCCTGTGTCCATTCTTTCCATGTTGATAGAGTTTAGTCATCAACCATGTTAAAAGTAATATCAAAGTCATATCAAAAGCTATTATCTACATTTGTCATCAACAGCTATATCTTTGATCTAAATTTGTAGTCAAAATCTATTTGTGAGTAACGATGAAAATGTAGATCAAAGTCTACAAAGATTCTGTGTGTTAATTGATACAAATGTATGATACAAATCTACATCGACCTAAATCGTTCTGTAAATGACTTTAAATTAAAGTGATAGTTCACTCCAAAATTGATGTTTGTCAGAAGTTTACAGACCACAAAAGTGGTGTAATTTTGGTTGTATAGATCAAGCTATAGATGTGCTACCTTAATTTGATCAATATTTTGTTGCAGAGAATTTTCCAGTGCAGTAGGAATGAAAACTTGTAGTGTATTCAAGGTTTATAAAGGCTTCTAAAGTTAGTAATTTCTACTTTAACATTTCTGACTTGATTTGCCCTAACGAAAAAAGTATTAACCACTACAAAAATTACAATTAATTATAATACACATAAAAATTCACATTTCCTGTTGCTGCATAATTATTTTCCTGCTGCAAGAAACTGGTCAAATTAAGATAGTACATCTGTATATACCTTAAATTAGATTGTGCGCATCTTTCCCATTAGTTTGAGGCAAATAGCCAGATCTACACAACAAATGGCTTTAGACATGGACTTATCACCTTATCAAATAGCCCGATCTACACGACAAATAGCTTGAGACATATCACCTTGATCTTAGACTACGTTTGACGTCTAAAAACATCTGACAAGTTTGATTTTAGAGTGAACCATCACTTTAAAATCCAATTCTATCGCTTGTTATTCACAAAGTGAACTACCCCTTTAAGATCCCATATACAACAGCTTCAAAATAGTCTTAGAGCTCCCGAACACTTATTGCACTCCAAGTGTTACCCAAAGACATTACTCTGACTAACTGCTCAAACTGCTCTTACTCGTTACCCCGCGTTTCCCCTAATCCGTCTAATCTGTATTTATGGTTATTTATGGTCCTCTGGTGACGGTGTGTGTGTGTGTGTGTGTGTGTGTGTCTCTGGCTTATGTAACTCACCGCGTAGACTGAGCGCAGGCCCGCCGCGGACCCCTTGCTCTCCCTCTTGGGGTCGCAGACCGACTGGTAGTCGTACGTCTTGTTGAGCGTGAACAGAGACATGTTGACCAGGTTGACCATGAGGATAGGGTCGATCATCCCGAAGAACTGGCCGATCTGGAGGGAGGGGGGGGTAGGAAGGAGATGTGCAAGCACAATGCACATGTAAGTGCACATGAACACACACAGACAAACACAGATTTACGCAGATACATTGGACGCACACACACACAACACACACACACAACACACACACATCTGTGAGTTCCCAGTGCCCATATAAACATTTATAATAGACTACTAGACAGTATAAAAATAAATACAAATTTAGGGGCAGTGAAATGTGTTATTCTACAGGGTCAGCCATAGTGGTACGTTGCCCCTGGAGCAAATTAAGGTTACGTTCCTTGCTCAAGGGCACATCGACAGGTTTTTCACCTTGTTGGTTCGGGTATTTGAACCAGCCACCTTTCGGTTACTGGCCCAAAGCTCTACCCACTAGAATACCT
>NW_028165049.1:47500-72777 GCF_964263955.1 Coregonus lavaretus
ACCCGATCAAAGGGGGACCCTTTTTTCTGTCGCGCGCCGCACTTTGAACCCGTTGCCGTGGCCGCTCCAGTCCATTAACGTTGAGACGCGGTAACCTTCCATTTACGACACACCACACACACAGAGAAAACAGCTGGTGTAACACTTTATTCCATCCCCCCTCTGTTCCCTCCACCTGCCCCAGTGGTTTTCATTAGGGGCTTCTGATTGAAGGCAGGCCAGGAATTCTAATGTACTTCACCGCCACTGCAGTGGCTTAAACAAGTAAAGCATGTAATGTCCGACTCCTCACCCATGCCAATCATCCCACAAGGCCTGTATACACAGCATTCCATAGTCCTGCAGAGAACACCCACCAATCTCCCAAGCAGAAATAGAGAATTAAGGGAACTAATACCCCAATTGGGGGACTTTGTTTTATTTATTATTATTACAGGGGTATTTCCAATTGAGTGTTTAAAGTGTTTGAAGTGACTTTTTCAAACCTAATAATCAGACTAGACTATACATCAGGCCTATAAACGTTACTTTTGAGAGACATCACTACATTTCTGTCCGTCCCCTGTAGCTCAGTTGGTAGAGCATGGCGCTTGTAACGCCAGGGTTGTGGGTTCGTTTCCCACGGGGGGCCAGTATGAAAATGTATGCACTCACTAACTGTAAGTCGCTCTGGATAAGAGCGTCTGCTAAATGACTTAAATGTAATTTCTAGGACAAACTTGAAAGAGAAAAAGAAAGGACTGAGTATCTTTCCAATTGAGATGGTGGAGTATCACTTTTCAGACCAATAAACATGACTTTTGAGCGACATCGCTACATTTCCAGGAAACACTTGAGAGGGAAAAGAAAGGACTGGGGCGAGTAATTAACATCTACTAGTATATCAGAGAGTAATGTGTTGCTAATGCATTGGTCAGATGTCGGAGACGGAGTCTCCACCGGTCTGAAAGCTCCGGCGTGCAGGCCTGATTTGGCCCTTTTTATTGCTCCGCTCGTGCTCTCACCTTGACGGGGTTCTGGTTTTTCTCACAAACACACAGTAATTGGACCAGTAGGTGGGGTGTGTGGGGGTATATTACTTGGCGGAGTGTGTGTGTTTGTGTGTGTGTGTGTGTGTGTGTGTCGTGGCAAAGCCGAGGCATCTAACACATGTGCCCTGAGGCGTGTGATGGTCAGACTGTTAGAGTTAGGCTCAAACAGGCCAACACGAGGAGGGAGGATTTCTTCAGATGGAGAAACCTGACTGTCTTTCTTCTGTATACAGTGCACTGCATAGCACCTAGCAGTCACTCCAGACCTATGGTTGACTATAGACACCCCAGGGAACAGGTTCAGTTGGCTCTCCTATGAAGACATCAATACTGTCCAAGACCCATGTTGTTCTAGTGCCTACTGAACAATGGTGTAACCGCCGAAATGTTTGCGTAACTTGTTGAGCATAATTTATGATTATTAAAGGATCATCAGAAAACATATTTCAGAGTGCTTCATTAAGTGTAATGTGTATGTTAAAAAAGAATAATGTAAAAATGTAACTGATGTCTCAATCTATTCACCACCAGTTCTGAGCAGTGAGTGTTGTAAGAGGTTAACCCAGGGATGGTGGTTGGTTAGTGGTTGGAAGAGGGAACACATGAAAGGTGTTTAGTTGTCCCTGGTGTTAGCTACTCTTTATTGGAAGGGAGAAACCCAGGGAAGGTGTTTGGTTGTCCCTGGTCTTAGCTACTCTTTGTTAGAAGGGAGAAACCCAGGGAAGGTGTTTGGTTGTCCCTGGTCTTAGCTACTCTTTGTTAGAAGGGAGAAACCCAGGGAAGGTGTTTGGTTGTCCCTGGTCTTAGCTACTCACACAGTGGGTTGTTGGGAGTCTTCCTGTCGATGTACTCGTTGAAGTCCATCAGGAACTCTGTGTTGTTTTTAGATGGCTTCAGATCCTTACAGTACTCCCTATGGGATAAAATAATGGAAACACCAATTTATATGTACAGGTAACTGCCAAAATAATGGAAACACCAAAATAAAGTGTCTTAATAGGGCGTTGAGCCACCATGGGCCAGAACAGCTTCAATGCGCATTGGCATAGATTCTACAAGTGTCTGGAACTCTATTGGAGGGATGCGACACCATTCTTCCACGAGAAATTCCATCATTTGGTGTTTTGTTGATGGTGGAAAAATCTGTCTCAGGCGCCGCTCCAGAATCTCCCATAAGTGTTCAATTGGTTGAGATCAGGTGACTGAGACGGCCATGGCATATGCTTTACATTGTTTTCATGCTCATCAAACCATTCAGTGACCACTTGTGCCCTGTGGATGGGGGCATTGTCATACTGTGGGGACATAGCCATGGTAGCCAAAATAATGGCCTGCCCAGTATTTTTTATACATGACCCTAAGCATGATGGGATGTTAATTAACTCAGGAACCACACCTGTGTGGAAGAACCTGCTTTCAATATACTTTGTTATCCCTCATTTACTCAAGTGTTTCCTTTATTTTGGCAGTTACATGTATATAAACCTTTCTAAAAAATAACGGTCAATCTTCTCACCTTGGTGCAATGAGAGTGTATCCATACTCCTCAAACTTGTCTTCCTGCAGGCTTTCAGAGACTGTTGAAGAGCAGAAAGCTGTGAGTCCTACAAACATCTCTCTGTGTCATACATTTGCACAGACCTTGGAACCGGAAGAAGAGTATCACACATAATTCATGTCAAGTTAACATGATGACCATTGATTGATACAGATGCTGATGAGATTTCTGGCTGATGGATCAAATGACTTCTGTTGACTGTAATAGTAGACTGTCAACTGATAGGCCATGATGATTCAGACATTATGAAGACAATCCCCAGTCCTAGACGGTCCACAGTTTGTATAGACACATGACTCCATGTCTGATAGAGAGATACAGCTTTGATGAATGTAAGTTAAGTGTTGTCTGTCAACTCCTCATTTTAAAGCATAGAAGTGGTGGGGGTGGTGGTGGGGGTATACATTCCTCTGTCCATCGTCACAGGGTGACCATACCACCCCCTCCACTCAAGGAGCTTGGTTCTTATAAGTTTGTATCTTAAAGGTGGTAAATATTATGGTAAAGACTAGGTTTGGTAGCATAGAAGACAATACAGGAAATATACTGTATGTAAAGGGGGTATACTTAGTTGACTGTGACTAGAACTAGGCCTAGAAAATCTACAGATAGCATAGCAGTGTACAGAAGAGAAAAATTAAGAATGAGACAATCTCTAATGAACAGATGCAAATCAGGTCGTGTGGGCGACATGGAACCTTGGCGTGGGAATGACTTTCCTATGAATGCTGGGAAAAACGGCAGACAGACACGACTCTTAGAACAGGAGGAGAGAGACAAGAGGAGAAGAAAATACTTGCCCTCATCCCCTGGAGTGGACAAAATCCCGGCAGAGAGAGTATGTGAAAGAGAGATGCGTCCCCATGGGTGAAGGAGGGAAAGAAGGAGGGAAGGAAAACAGAAAAAAACTGGGTAAAACCACAAGGGTCAAAGGTCAACAATATATTTTATTCACAGAGCGAGGCCTTGAATAAAGATATTGCACTCCCATCAAAAGGTTTATTCTCAAAATGTAAATGTTGGCAGATCAAGCTACAAGGGGCACGCAACGAGAGGCCTTAAATGCGGTTTAAAATGAGCATTTTAGCGATAACATTGCATTGCTTTCAATGCATTGATTTCAATTACCATTAGCATCATATTTTCTGTACTGTAATACAGTGGTAATGATGAATCCATGGGGTTATTAGTTTTGAGTAATGTTTTCATATGACAATGCCATGGAAAGAAATAGAGGATACATTCGTCATGGTAACATGGAACATAATCCTATTGTATTGCTTGGATATTGCTTTGATATTCTTTAAAATATGGGCTCTTATTATTATATTGTGGTGCGGTATCTCATGGGCTAGACTTCAGACTAGTACGTGAGGTCTTTGGTAGTAATGGTTGGAAAGTAATGATGTCCATGTCTAGATTCTTGGTACATCGTCAATACTTAAATTAAATTAAGTATAATATATTAATTAGACATTTATGACAGCCCCATGTTTAATTTTGTCACTTTTTTTGAAATCATAGATTGCCTCCACCTACAGTGTCTTTAAGAATGTGAATGAATGTATACAAACACAAAAGACACACAGATTTTCAATGAACCAGATACATGATCTAGGGAAAATATGTGGATAGCATGTTGAAAGCAAACATTCCATGGCAATCACATACACTTTAGAATGTAAACATGCAACCTAGAGTGATACTCAATTGAACAGTATTTGTACAATTAGGGGTGAAAGGTTGGAGAGTTTAATTACAGGGCTGGGCAAGCCGATACAATTGCAATACAGTCAAATCCATCACTAGCACATTAGAGGCTGCTGCTGCCTATAGAAATCACTGGCCACTTTAAGAAATGGAACACTAGTCACTTTAATAATGTTTACATATCTTGCATTACTCATCTCATATGTATATACTGTATTCTATAATATTCTACTGTATCTTAGTCCATGCCGCTCTGTCATTGCTCGTCCACATATGTATATATTCTTAATTCCATTCCTTATTAGATTTGTGTGTATTGGGTATATGTTGGGAAATTGTTAGATATTACTTGTTAGATATTACTGCACTGTCGGAGCTAGAAGCACAAGCATTTCACTACACCCGCAATTACATCTGCTAAACACGTGTATGTGACAAATAACATTTGATTTGATTTGATTTGAAATCAGGACAAATCGAATCAGTGTCATTATTGTCAATAACGATTTTTCTATTCTTGAATTGGAATTTCAAATCACTTCCGGTTTTGGCTGAATTTAAATGGAGCCTACCCCAACCAAATGTGTTTAGGCTGAATTTAAACGGAGCCTACCCCAATCAAATGTGTTTTGGCTGAATTTAAACAGAGCCTACCCCAAAAAAATGTGTTTTAGATAAAACAACAATGGCCACTCTCAATAAAAGTAGACTATTAGTGTGTTATGTGACTCAGCGACCACATGAGACACACAACCACACACAGGGGAGACAATAGCAAACGATTCTGGTGCTCACAAAAGGAGAGAGACACAGAGAGACAGACAGACAGACATACACAGAGAGAGAAAGGTGATGCTCTGTGGGGACGAGGTGGTTTCTGTCTTTCATTAAGACTATTTTACGAGGCTGTAAACCTCAGAATTATTAAAAAAGAGAAACTAAAAAAGGGAGAAACCATCCAGTCATGTGTTGTGCAAACACTCATCGCTTTCTCTTTTATGGGTTCACCTTAAAATAATGCAAACATCATCCCCTCTGTCCTTCCTGCTAGCTAGACTCTAGAGGGTCAGTGCCAAAGCCACATCTGAGTACCATTGGGGCAGGTGGGATAAACAACATGCATACAGAGGCTTATGAAAACACACACTCATACACACACTCACTATGGGGCAGCAGCATCGCATGCAAGGCTCTCCTTGTGTGTTGGCAGACTAGGGACTGAATCAGTGGGATCAAACATTATCTAAATCAGTTATCAGACCCCTATCTACATGACTCAGATTCTTGTACGTCACATCATTACACTACTATGGGCCTCTTTACACTACACAACTTTGACAACATAATCTAGGTCCAGGAGAGATACTTGTGTAGTGTAAAGAGACAGATCTAGAGACAGATCTAGATTTTCTCTCTGGAGGAAGTGAGGGAGACATCTACACCACAAACCCCCCTCTGAGTGGTACAGTGTCCCTGCAAGAATTACCTTAATTACCTTAATACCAGTAGACAGCATTTTGTTTGCCTATATACTACGGTATTTACGGTATGCTAATAGCTGTACTTACTGTACACATGAAGCAGGAATGTGGCTTTGGCCACACCACATCAAGGTTAGTGTAAACGGAAAAGTTGCAAATCTAATGTTGAAGAGAGATAGACAGTGTGCCCAGAGGAAGAGGGTTGTATTGGTAAGGAGATGGGACACAATTGTTAGCTCCAGGAAGGTCTTCACTAAGATAAAACAGAGCATTGTGGGTACTGTAGTTCATCATGCTACAGGCGTTAGCGCAGGAGGACAGGGAAGGTGTGAGGTAAGGTAGAGGAGGAGAATACTTGCCCAATTCCACTGGAGGGGGTTCCAACACACGGAGAAGACAGGGGTGAGAAGGTCAGCAGGAGAGGAGAGGAAGGAGCGAAGGGGACAGGAAAGAATCAAACAGGGTCACACAATATTCTATTCAATCCTCTGAGTGTTGAATAAGAACATTGCAGCTTGAATAGGATGTATGAGAAATGGGTTTCCTGTTTTACTGCAGAAAACAGATGATCAACTCAGGGACCATCCCAATCAGCTAAGGGACTGACTGGTAGGAAAGTAAGACGGGTTGTGTGTGTGTGTGTGTGTGTGTGTGTGTGTGTGTGTGTGTGTGTGTGTGTGTGTGTGTGTGTGTGTGTGTGCGTGCGAGCGTGCGTGCATGCGCTTGTGAGACAGAACAGACCCACAGGAGGTACCCAGACAAACCGAACTTCCCAGGGAAGACCTGTGTGTGTGTGTGTGTGTGTGTGTGTGTGTGTATGTATGTGTGTGTGTGTGTGTATGCGTGCATGCACTGTGTGTGCACATGTGTGTATGTGTATCCCCAGTGGCAAGGGACAGTGGCGTGTGGAGAGGGGAATAAACCAGACTACACAGCCAGAAACACAGACCTTCCAATGGAAGACCCATCATCCTAACACAATGACTGACTAACACACAATGACAGATCTGACTACTGGCAAACTCACAGCTTGAAGGGAACATGAGAGGGGAGTTCGAACACATGTGGAAATAAGTGGAGCCATTGGAAACATACACGCCGGTGTAAATGGACTGATGAGTTTAGTACATGTGTCAAAGGAAGGGGACCTTCCTGGGTCTGATCCCCTGGTCGTCGCCTTGTCTGGAAACTAAACTCTGAAGAGGACCACAACTGAGGAGCAGTACGCCTGTTGTTAGGAGACACAGGGGGGTGTGTGTGTGTGTCTGTGTGTGTGTGTGTGTGTGTGTGTGTGTGTGTGTGTGTGTGTGAGACTGAGTGAGTGAGTGAGTGAGTGTTTGCCCACAGACAAAAACCACAAGCTAACACTTTTAAATGTTATTACCATCTTACAAATGTGTTACGTCATTCTGTCTAGATGCAAAGGAAATGTTTACTGCATAAAAGGTCATGCTTTGATATAGGTCAGGAGGTCAAACTGATTTAGAATGCTACTTACATTTGGCCTGGGTGATGGTGTCTCCAATAGTAGTATGGATGTAATGCAGGCTGTACGCTGGAAGGACCAAGGCTAGACTAGGAACACACACACACACAGCGAATAATAGGCACACGCACGCACACACACACACACACACACACACACACACACAGAGAATAATAGGCACACGCACACACACACACACACACACACACACACAGAGAATAATAGGCACACGCACGCACACACACACACACACACACACACAGAGAATAATAGGCACACGCACGCACACACACACACACACACACACACACACACACACACACACACACACACACAGAGAATAATAGGTACACGCACGCACACACACACACACACACACACACACACACACACACACACACACACACAGAGAATAATAGGCACACGCACGCACACACACACACACACACACACACACACACACACACACACAGAGAATAATAGGTACACGCACGCACACACACACACACACACACACACACACACACACACACACACACACAGAGAATAATAGGTACACGCACGCACACACACACACACACACACACACACACACACACACACACACACAGAGAATAATAGGCACACGCACGCACACACACACACACACACACACACACACACACACACACACACACAGAGAATAATAGGTACACGCACGCACACACACACACACACACACACACACACACACACACACACACAGAGAATAATAGGTACACGCACGCACGCACACACACACACACACACACACACACACACACACACACACACACACACACACACACACACACACACACACACACACACACACACACACACACACACACACACACACACACACACACACACACACACACACACACACAGAGAATAATAGGCACACGCACACACACACACACACACACACACACACACACACACACACACACACACACAGAGAGACGAATAGGTGCACGCACACACACACACACAGAGACGAATAGGTGCACGCACACACACACACGCACACACACACACACACACACACCACACACACACACACACACACACCACACACACACATTTTCCAATTTTGCACAGTTCTAACAAAGAATCACAGATCTCCACACCACAAACTTAAAAGTTGATCCACATATCAAAACAAACATTTCATAAACTTGTCACCACTGGAGCTAGAACTTTCACACAGACAGAGCTTTGTATGTAAAGTAATCAACTTATTTTTTATAAGTACATTTATCAGGTGTACAGTTTAATCCTCGTAACTTTGTGAAAGTGCATTAAGTTTAGAATTCCCCATTCAAATACAATAGTTCTTATTTTGCTCCAGATGGCTGCATGCTCCAGTGTAGTGCATTTAGGACAGTCTCAAGAGGGTTTTGACTAGGTAGTACACAGCTACAACCGGAAGTGACTTTTTTTGTAGCAGGTTAGGATAACTTACGCAGCAGGTTAGGAGAATTAACTTAACAGGTTAGGAGAATTGGGTTAAGGTTAGGATGAGCTAAAATGCTCTCCTAACATGCTATGAAAAGTCAATTCCGGTCGTGGCTGTACTCCGTCTAGTCACAACCATAGAGCTCGATGGAGGACTGTATCTGTGCCATTATAGCGTCTGTGACAGCATGGGCAGCGCCATTGAGGCTATCTCCATTTTGTAGTAGTCCATTTTCTTCTTCACAATTGGCTGATCCCTCCTGATGACCCGGTTGGACATGACTCCAACAAGGTCACCAGGAGGGATCAGCCAATGAAGTTGGATGTCCCACCCAGTTAACTACATTAAAATCAAAGATTTGTATAACTAACCCAAGATGGACCACAGACTGTCGTTTCCAATGGGAACAAATTAATTATAGTGGGCAGAACAAGCAAAGAGGTGGGCAGAGACAAGCACGAGCTAGCCAGATCCTATTGGCGTGTTCAACCATGTATTTGCATATTTCCATTAGGGAACGCCTACTCTGTGAAGTGCGCATGTGCAATAGCTCAATTTGCCCTTGCACCCCTTCTAAACAGCAAAACATTTTAAAACTTTGGCAAAGGGTAAAGTCTACAAAACGTAGTCCACTCTGTAAAATATTCTAGTTTTGGGAACAGAAAACTGTATTGAGATCAAATGTTTAATCGATGAGAAATTAGCAGAATGTCGGCCAAAATCCATTTAGCTCCATCTTCTCCCACTGCCGGCCAATGGGCTTCCTCTCACCACCAAATATGGTGATGAGTGGAAATGCCACCCGGACGCTTCAAATGTATACATCCGGTGAAAAATCGGTCTTATTGTTCTATCTGTGTTAAAATGGTGTAAGCCCTCAAGGCCTCTATCATTCTCTATGGCCATGACCTCTCAAGCAGTTGCATTGATCAGGTGCCAGTGCACTACTAGTAGTCATAAGAGATGAAAACAGTGACCCCTATTGTTCTTCTAGATAGGGCCCTGAGTTTTTATGGAACCTAATTATATGTCCTGACCATGTAAAACTCCAGACTCTTGACCCATGAGAGTTTTCTTGGTCAGGTCACGTGGTCAGAATAAATACTCAAGGCCCTAAAAATGAATACTGTACATGGTATACTCAGGTAGGGGTACAAATACAGTACATGTAGCTGTTACCTGTAATCTGTACCCTTTACAGGGGCATATGTGTACGATCTTTGGCTTCGGTCTATGTACCGCTGTGGAGCAGAACACACATCGATGTCTTTGTCATTAAAGGGACAGCTCACCCCGAAATAGTCTAAAAATGTATTTTTTGGTTTTCCATCATGCTTCAGTTTACCTCATCCTGGGACTTCACTAGTGTGTGTACGGTGCGGTAGCCGGTTTCCCCATTAATCATGTTCGTTCTTATCTGAGGACAAAAAACACTTAGCTCTTAGGAGCAAGTTCAACCCACAACAGGATAGAATGTGGAAGCACAAAGTAAGGTGGAAGCACTAAAGAAGAATGTCAGTCGTCTCCATCTTACCTCTACTTTAATCTCATCCTCCAGCTCAGCGTCCAGGAAGTCCAGAGTCACAGGCTCCTGGAACTTAGGGTTCTACAGTGCAAGAGACAGAGAGCGATAGTGAGAGTGCGAGATAGAGAGAGAGAGAGAGAGAGAGAGAGAGAGAGAGAGAGAGAGAGAGAGAGAGAGAGAGAGAGCAATAGAGAGAGCACGCGAGAGAGATTTAATACACCATTGACTGTTTCATAGATTGAATCAACCCAGGAAGAATTAACCAATGAATTATTTAAGACAGTCTACTTGATATTACCTTTAAGGGCGACATTTGTCACGTAAAAGAGCACGTTTGAAATGTTATGGTTATTTTTCTTACTGCTCACTGCCAATTTGTCATGCAAAATGTACCCTATGTCCGGATTTAAATGATTTGTCTCAGCTTATAGCGTCATACCCAAGAAGACTCAAGGCTGTAATCGCTGCCAAAGGTGCTTCAACAAAGTACTGAGTAAAGGGTCTGAATACTATATTTCAGTTTTGTATTTTCTATACATTTGCAGAAATTTCAAAAAACCTGCTTTTTGTTTGTCAGTATGGGGCATTGTGTGTAGATTGATGAGGGGGGGAAACAATTTAATCAAATTTAGAATAAGGCTGTAAAGTAACAGAATGTGGAAAAATTTAAGGGGTCTGAATACTTTCCAAATGCACTGTACATGTCACGATCGTCGAAGGAGGAGGACCAAGGCGCAGCGTGATATTCGTACATACTAATTTTATTAAGTGCACACAATAAACAAAACAACAAACGATAACGTGACGTCCTAGGTCTAACACAACCAACACGGAACAAGATCCCACAACTACTGTGGGAAAACAGCCTGTCTAAATGTGGTTCCCAATCAGAGACAACCAGCAACAGCTGACACTCGTTGCCTCTGATTGAGAACCACTCTGGCCAACATAGAAATTCAATACCTAGAATCTACAACACAGAACACAAACACATAGAATCTACACACCCTGGCTCAACATATAGAGTCCCCAGAGCCAGGGTGTGACAGTACATATCTACCTCAAGTACCTTATTATTATCTATCCTGATGTCTAGTCACTTTACCCTGCCTTCATGTACAGTGAGGGAAAAAGTATTTGATCCCCTGGTGATTTTGTACGTTTGCCCACTGACAAAGAAATGATCAGTCTATAATTTTAATGGTAGGTTTATTTGAACAGTGAGAGACAGAATAACAACAAAAAAATCCTGAAAAACGCATGTCAAAAATGTTATAAATCATTTGCATTTTAATGAGGGAAATAAGTATTTGACCCCCTCTCAATCAGAAAGATTTCTGGCTCCCAGGTGTCTTTTATACAGGTACCGAGCTGAGATTAGGAGCACACTCTTAAAGGGAGTGCTCCTAATCTCAGTTTGTTACCTGTATAAAAGACACCTGTCCACAGAAGCAATCAATCAATCAGATTCCAAACTCTCCACCATGGCCAAGACCAAAGAGCTCTCCAAGGATGTCAGGGACAAGATTGTAGACCTACACAAGGCTGGAATGGGCTACAAGACCATCGCCAAGCAGCTTGGTGAGAAGGTGACAACAGTTGGTGCGATTATTCGCAAATGGAAGAAACACAAAATAACTGTCAATCTCCCTCGGCCTGGGGCTCCATGCAAGATCTCACCTCGTGGAGTTGCAATGATCATGAGAACGGTCCAGCCCAGAACTACACGGGAGGATCTTGTCAATGATCTCAAGGCAGCTGGAACCATAGTCACCAAGAAAACAATTGGTAACACACTACGCCGTGAAGGACTGAAATCCTGCAGCGCCCGCAAGGTCCCCCTGCTCAAGAAAGTACATATACAGGGCCGTCTGAAGTTTGCCAATGAACATCTGAATGATTCAGAGGAGAACTGGGTGAAAGTGTTGTGGTCAGATGAGACCAAAATCGAGCTCTTTGGCATCAACTCAACTCGCCGTGTTTGGAGGAGGAGGAATGTTGCCTATGACCCCAAGAACACCATCCCCACTGTCAAACATGGAGGTGGAAACATTATGCTTTGGGGGTGTTTTTCTGCTAAGGGGACAGGACAACTTCACCGCATCAAAGGGACGATGGACGGCGCCATGTACCGTCAAATCTTTGGTGAGAACCTCCTTCCCTCAGCCAGGGCATTGAAAATGGGTCGTGGATGGGTATTCCAGCACGTCAATGACCCAAAACACACGGCCAAGGCAACAAAGGAGTGGCTCAAGAGGAAGCACATTAAGGTCCTGGAGTGGCCTAGCCAGGCTCCAGACCTTAATCCCATAGAAAATCTGTGGAGGGAGCTGAAGGTTCGAGTTGCCAAATGTCAGGCTCGAAACCTTAATGACTTGGAGAAGATCTACAAAGAGGAGTGGGACAAAATCCCTCCTGAGATGTGTGCAAACCTGGTGGCCAACTACAAGAAACATCTGACATCTGTGATTGCCAACAAGGGTTTTGCCACCAAGTACTAAGTCATGTTTTGCAGAGGGGTCAAATACTTATTTCCCTCATTAAAATGCAAATCAATTTATAACATTTTTGACTTGCGTTTTTCTGGTTTTTTTGTTGTTATTCTGTCTCTCACTGTTCAAATAAACCTACCATTAAAATTATAGACTGATCATGTCTTTGTCAGTGGGCAAACGTACAAAATCAGCAGGGGATCAAATACTTTTTTCCCTTACCATACATACAGTGCCTTGCAAAAGTATTCATCCCCCTTGGCGTTTTTCCTATTTTGTTGCATTACAACCTGTAATTTAAATTGATTTTTATTTGGATTTCATGTAATGGACATACACAAAATAGTCTAAATTGGTGAAGTGAAATGAAAAAAATTACTTGTTTCAAAAAATTAAAAAAATATAATAATGGAAAAGTAGTGCGTGCATATGTATTCACCACCCCTTTGCTATGAAGCCCCTAAATAAGATCTGGTGCAACCAATTACCTTCAGAAGTCACATAATTAGTTAAATAAAGTCCACCTGTGTGCAATATATACACCTGTTCTGAAAGGCCCCAGAGTCTGCAACACCACTAAGCAAGGGACACCACCAAGCAAGCGGCACCATGAAGACCAAGGAGCTCTCCAAACAGGTCAGGGACAAAGTTGTGGAGAAGTACAGAGCAGGGTTGGGTTATAAAAACATATCAGGAGCACCATTAAATCCGTTATAAAAAAACGGATGGAATATGGCACCACAACAAACATGCCAAGAGAGGGCCCCACACCAAAACTCACGGACCAGGCAAGGAGGGCATTAATCAGAGAGGCAACAAAAAGATAACCCTGAAGGAGCTGCAAAGCTCCACAGCGGAGATTGGAGTATCTGTCCATAGGACCACTTTAAGCCGTACACTCCACAGAGCAGGGCTTTACGGAAGAGAGGCCAGAAAAAAGGCATTGCTTAAAGAAAAAAATAAGCAAACACGTTTGGTGTTCGCCAAAAGGCATGTGGAAACTCCACAAAAATATGGAAGAAGGTACTCTGGTCAGATGAGACTAAAATTGAGCTTTTTGGCCATCAATAAAAAAGTTATGTCTGGCGCAAACCCAACACCTCTCATCACCCCGAGAACATCATCCCCACAGTGAAGCATGGTGGTGGCAGCATCATGCTTTGGTCCTCTGTAGCTCAGCTGGTAGAGCACGGTGCTTGTAACGCCAAGGTAGTGGGTTCGATCCCCGGGACCACCCATACACAAACAAATAAAAATAAATTATAATAATAAAAATAATAAAAATGTATGCACGCATGACTGTAATGCGCTTTGGATAAAAGCGTCTGCTAAATGGCATATTATTATTATTATGTTTTTCATCGGCAGGGACTGGGAAACTGGTCAGAATTGAAGGAATAATGGATGGCGCTAAATACAGGGAAATTCTTGAGGGAAACCTGTTTCAGTCTTCCAGAGATTTGAGCCTGGGACGGAGGTTCAACTTCCAGAAGGACAATGACTCTAAGCATACTGCTAAAGCAACGCTCGAGTGGTTTAAGGGGAAACATTTAAATGTCTTGGAATGGCCTAGTCAAAGCCCAGACCTCAATCAAATTGAGAATCTGTGGTATGACTTAAAGATTGCTATACACCAGCGGAACCCATCCAACTTGAAGGAGCTGGAGCAGTTTTGCCTTGAAGAATGGGCAAAAATCCCAGTGGCTAGATGTGCCAAGCTTATAGAGACATACCCCAAGAGACTTGCAGCTGTGGGGGGGGGGGGGGGGGTTGTGGTGAATAGTTATACACGCTCAAGTTTTCAGTTTTTTTGTCTTATTTCTTGTTTGTTTCACAATAAAAAATATGTTGCATCTTCAAAGTGGTTAGCATGTTGTGTAAATCAAATGATACAAACTCCGGGTTGTAAGGCAACAAAATAGGAAAAATGCCAAGGGGGGTGAATACATTCCCAAGCCACTGTATCTACCTCAAGTACCTCGTACCTCTGTACATTGATCTGGTACTGGTACTCCCTGTATATAGCTCCACATTGATCTGGTACTGGTACTCCCTGTATATAGCTCCACATTGATCTGGTACTGGTACTCCATGTATATAACGCCATTCTTGTGCATTTTATTTTATTCCTCTTGTGTTAGTTACTATTTTATTTTGTATTATTATTTTTAAACTCTGCATCGTTGAGAAAGGTTCGTTAGCAAGCATTCCACTGTGAAGTCTGCACTAGTTGTATTCGGCGCATGTGATAAATACAATTGTATTTTATTTTTGAAAGTGAAAACTTGTGGTCAGTCTTTTTCCCCAGCAATCTTTCAATCCAATCCAAGTCACTTTAATATCACCAAACCACAGCATTTATCTGAAGTCTTTCACCATACAGTAATGGTGTTTTGATTCAAGAACACCAGTGACATATTTCCTGAGGGCAGTTTACGGGAAAGCTGTGAGGCGGACCTTAAACTAAAGATTGATGTGGAACACATGGCTACGTGGGCGTTAGCTCCACGTTCTCCCTGTGTTTGTTGTGTGGAAATCATGAAGTGTCCCTAACTCACTCGCAAAACTTCTCTACACAAACCCATATGGTGACCTTTTCCAAGATTGGCTAGCTTCCCCTAGTGCTAAGTGTGGCTAGGCTAGTGTAATGCTAAGCTATGCTAGGCTAACACTAGGCTAACGGTAGGCTAACGCCAGGCTGCTAAATCTCCCTTGCCTTGCTGACAGGTATATTTGGGCTTTGCTTAACAAGGTTGTGCAGCATACTGCGATTAAAGGACCAGATGAGTGTTGTAGTTTTGTGTGTGTGTATGTGTGTGTACCTTTGGGCAGAGGTTGGGATGCAGCAAGACATAACCGTTGGGGTCAATGGCAAAGTAATAGCCATTTGGTCCAAACTACAAGACATAGAAATAGACAAGATAGTTAGTGTGTGTATGTCTGTCAATGGTCTTGATGGTGTTCTGGGTGCTTACCGTAGGCTATGTGGGTATGTGTTATTGTGTGTGTGACTATGTGTGCGTGTGTGTAGTACACATGTGAGTGTGTCTTACTGTAAATCTCGGCGTTAGTCTTTTGATGTCGTCCAGAGACACGTCGATAGCCATCACTCCCAGGATCAGCTGGTTTTGGGGCCTCTGGGAGAAAAAAACAACAAGGAAAAGTGGTATGAGACCAAAACAAAGCATTATATAGTACATCACTCAGAGGAACCCCTAGTGCTTTACACACAGACACAGGGTTTCAAAAAAAACATTCTACTCCAATGACTCAAGTCCCTTGGCGCCTTTAAAAACATTTCCAAAGTTAAGAGCACAGTGGAAAGATAAAACAATTCCTTTAGAAATACTTGTTGTCACTGTGACTCATTGCTGAGGCATTGTCAGCCTGGCTTTAGTCATTTTAGATCCATCAAACACCATCCACCAAGATATTTTGTGTGTATGTATTGGTATGCAGGCTGTGTGTGCCGTTTTTAAATGTATGTAGTTCTGTCCTTGAGCTGTTCTTGTCTATTAATATTATGTAAGTTCTGTGTGGACCCCAGGAAGAGTAGCTGCAGCTTTCACAACAGCTAATGGGGATCCTAATAAAATACCAAAATACCAAATACCATCATCTTGAAGCAGTTAGCTACTGTTATCGGATGTCATTGCTTCCTGTGGCAGAGAGTGGGAGGGCTTGGAAGAGTGACACTATATCAGCAAAGTGGCCGACAAGTACCTCAACAAGGAGACATTTACATTTATTTTGACATGGACGTGAAGCAGCAACCAAATTTTGCAAGGGGTCAAAAGAGTTTTAAAACAAAAAACGACATTGCATAAACTTGATGGAGGGAGTTCACACTTGACTTGGAAGTATAACAGTCCCATGGTGTGACCCGGCATTCAGTTCTGGAGGTGAACCTGGCTGAGTGGTCATCAACTCCCTGCTTCTGGGACATGCTGCTGGGCAAATCAAACGCACTTCTGAAAGCTCATTGCGGGAATTCAAGTAAATTAGTAAGTAAGCAAGTCAGTCTGTCAACATGTCAGTGAGTCAGTCAGTCAGTCAACCAGCCAACCAGTCAGTCAGTCAGCGAGTCAGTCAGTGCTGTACCTGTTGTCCCCTCTCTTTGTCAGCTTTGGTGTTGGTCTTGTTGAAAACGGGCAGTGTTCCTGTGATCACCAGACCCAGTTCCTGTAGACCAGATCACATGTATTTTCAGTGAGCCTCCTTTAGAACAGCATTACATGTAATAAAATAGTAGCCTGGTCCCATATCTTTTAGTGTTGTAAAGCCAACTCAGCACAAGCAGATATGGGACCAGGCTAATGTACTAGCCCTGTGGAGCAAGACCACAAGACAGATTATCCTGAGAGTCCATAATACTAACTTTCCATTGGTGTCAGAGAGGGCAATTAATGACGCAAATACACTTTCCAATACAAACACCAGCTATCAGAAATGATGGGAAGCTGTGTACAGGGTAGTATTTACAGTGTGAATTTGGGGACAACAAGGCATACACAGGGTGTCAGGCTGTTGACTATGGTAAGTGTAGATACGGTTTATAAACTTGCTATGGGTGTCAGAGTGCAACTAGTGACGCAAACACCCTTCTAAAACAAACACCAGCTGTCTAGTTCTAAAAGTAGCTCATATCAAGGTCAAGTTGTGTCCTAACTTAAACAGTGGATAAGGGTTGAAAGTGCACTCGATAGAGAAAATGTTCACGTTTCGATGTTCAATCATGTAACATTGTTTACTATGGAAGGATCCGGAGTAAAAAATCTTCCCCGAAATGAATGGACTCGAAATGACACGTCCTTGCATGTAACCAGACACAGGGCCATATGGTGTGTGTGTGTGTGTGAATGTGTGTGAGTGCCGGTTTGCTTGTGTGTGTGTGTGTGTGTGAGCACGCACGTGTGTACAGTGGGTTGCTGTTGTGACGTGTGGCTGGAGAAGCATCGGTTTCCAGTAATGAGGTGGACAGCCTCCATCATCACTACAGGGAAGAGACCATCTCTCTAGTGCGTCTGGATGGTCTTTCATGGTGTTTTGTGTGCTTACTGAAAACGTGTGATGACCTCTGAATCTGTAATGGTGTAATCTGTAATGGTGCAATCTGTAATGGTGTAATCTGTAATCAGATGTCCTTATTGCACTGAGACTGTGTCATGCTGTTGGATTTCACACTTTACATCCGTCTTGTTTTGTCTCCAACTTCACATTATATACTAAGCAAAAATATCAATGCAACATTTAAAGTTTTGGTGCACAAAAAGCTTATTCTCTCAGATTTTGTGAACACATTTGTTTACATCCCTGTTAGTGAGCATTTCTCCTTTGCCAAGATAATCCATCCACCTGACAGGTGTGGCATATCAAGAAGCTGATTAAACAGCATGATCATTACACAGTTGCACCTTGTGCTGAAGACAATAAAAGGCCACTCTAAACTGTGCAGTTTTGTCACACAACACAATGCCACAGATGTCTCAAGCATTGAGGGAGCATGCAGTTGGCATGCTGACTGCAGGAATGTCCACGAGAGCTGTTGCCAGATAATTGAATGTTAATTTCTCTACCATAAGCTGCCTCCAACATTGTTTTAGAGAATTTGGCAGTACGTCCAACAGGCCTCACAACCGCAGGCCACCTGTATGGTGTCGTGTGGGCGAGCGGTTTGCTGATGTCAGCGTTGTGAACAGAGTGCCCCATGGGGGCAGTGGGGTTATGGTATGGGCAGGCATAAGCTACGGACTACGAACACAATAGCATTTTATCGATGGCAATTTGAATGCACAGAGATACCGTGATGAGATCCTGAGGCCCATTGTTGTGCCATTCATCCGCCACCATCACCTCATGTTTCAGCATGATAATGCACGGTCCAATGTCCCAAGGATCTGTACACAATTCCTGGAAGATGAAAATGTCCCAGTTCTTCCATGGCCTGCATACTCACCAGACATGTCACCCATTGAGCATGTTTGGGATGCTCTGGATTGACGTGTACGAAAGCGTGTTCCAGTTCCCGCCAATATCCAGAAACTTCGCACAGCCATTGAAGAGGAGTGGAACAACATTCCACATGCCTCAATCCACAGCCTGATCAACTCTATGCGAAGAAGATGTGCCGTGCTGCATGAGGCAAATGGTGGTCATGCCAGATACTGACTCGTTTTCTGATCCACACCCCTACCTTTTTTTAAGGTACAGTATCTGTGACCAATAGATGCATATCTCTTTTCCCAGTCATGATAAATCCATAGATTAGGGCCTAATTTATTTATTTCAATTGATTGATTTCCTTATATAAACTGTAACTCAGTAAAATCTTTGAAATTGTTGCATGTTGCGTTTATATTTTTGTTCAGTATAAATATTGTCCTGTAGCAAACGTCCCACTGTTTGTGCTGGGTTGTGTCTGACTTGGCGCTGCTGCTGTTGTAAATCAATACTGGTTAATTTGTATTACACTGATATTTTGACAGCTTGTTTCAGTCCACTCAGTCCTTGCCTTATACACTTTTGAACTTGATATGAGCTATTTCTAGAACCAGAAAGTGTGTGTTCATGTGAAATTGATACTTTTAGAACTAGATAGCTGGTGTTTGTATTGGAAAATTGTATTTGCATCACTAGTCTGACACACTTAGCACGTTTATATACAGCATGTGCATTAACCATGTCTTACATTTACATTTTAGCAGACACTCTTATCCAGAGTGCATACATTTTTTAATATATTTTTTTCATACTGGCCCCTGTGGGAATAGAACCCACAACCCTGGCGTTGCAAGCGCCATGCTCTACCAACTGAGCTACACGGG
Source organism: Coregonus lavaretus (assembly GCF_964263955.1). NCBI lineage: Eukaryota > Metazoa > Chordata > Actinopteri > Salmoniformes > Salmonidae > Coregonus > Coregonus lavaretus. The sequence goes on from NW_028165049.1 coordinate 67,088, forward strand.
GCTCAGTTGGCTGGTGATAGCATTGGGCAGTGCAGTAGCTTCACTATTTGTAGTTTGCATTAAAGTGTACCAGGGTTGGGGTCAACTCAAATTTAATTTGAAATTCCAATTAGATTATTGAATTCATTCGTGGAGAATTTGCATTGAATTAAATTTGAATTAAAAAAATGTTAAAGTTAGGGTATTTCATCTTTTGGAATGTAATTCGAATTCAATATTTTACATTTCCCATTTAATGGAATTAATTTACATAGTATAAAAAAATTGACTGTATGATTTATTTGTATTAATTTACAACTGTATTCGTATATTTCCTGTATAGCTAGGCTGTCTGAACAGTGACATGATCAGCCTGAAAGTCTGAGGGAATTGAATTCGAGTTGGAATTTGTGGAATTGTTGGGGATAATATTGAATTCTTGGAACTTCACTGTAACCATTCAGAATACAACTTCACACTATTTCAGATACAGTGCTGTGACTATATTCACACCCACTGCTGTTGGTTCATATTTGATTCCCCAGTCAATATTGTGTCAGGTGGTGTAACGTACCAGAGCGTCCTGGTAAACGTTGGTCCACTGAACCTGCTTGGCCTTGTTGTTTGCTTTGACCATGGGTCTGCCCAGTACATCCAGGTACTCCTGTCGTGTGTGAGAGAGGAATCAGATCAGACCAAACCAATCAAACAATCTGTGCATTGAATAGCATGACTATATAGAGAGGCGTATCATATGACCACAAGATGGCATAAGACACAAACTCTAAAGAACTGTAAAAACGCTATATAGCATTATGACTATGGGCCAGATTTACGGACCAGATTTACGGGCCAGATTTATTGAACGTTTGCACCAAAGCAAGGTTTGTATCTTATAGTTGAGTTTAGCCCTTCAGTGTTTTAAGATCTATTTGATGACTGTTCACCTGAGTGTTGATCCTGATAGCACCGATGGAGGGGATTTCATAGTAGTACCCTGGAACACAAGTAGTTCACCTTTACACATCATCGATTACAATATAACATACCAGGAAACAGTATGGCAGACTTTGGCTCTGATTGAATTCCTTGACAATGTGTCCTTCCTTGTTGTCTTCCCGGGAGTAGCCACTGATCTGACATGGTCTGGTCCTACTGTAAAAGCATTAGGGTGGACACATTGCTTTTCCTAATCTAATCAAATAGGTAGGAAGGATGTAGTATTCAGGCAGGGCCATGACGTACGCATGTGTGCGCACGAGCACGTTTGGTCTGTACCTTTGTTGGTGCAAGCCATCCACTGGATTGGTCCTTTGTCATAGTTGTGTTGGCCCACTGAGAATGTGAATATCCGCACCTAAAGGGTCAACATAGGGTCAAGGGTCAAAAATACATGTATCATGTATGTATCTGTGTACAGTATGCTTCAGTTTACACTACCAGTCAAAAGTGTGGACACACCTTCTTTCTTTTTACAATTTTACATTGTAGAATAATAGTGAAGACATCAAAACTATGAAATAACACATATGGAATCATGTAGTAACCAAACAAGTGTTAAACAAATCAAAACATATTTTACATTTGAGATTCTTCAAATAGCCACCCTTTGCCTTGATGACAACTTTGCACACTCTTGGCATTTTCTCAACCAGCTTCACCTGGAATGCTTTTCCAACATTCTTGAAGGAGTTCCCAGATATGCTGAGCACTTGTTGGCTGCTTTTCCTTCACTCTGCGGTCTGACTCATCCCAAACCATCTCTATTGGGTTGAGGTCGGGAGATTGTGGAGGCCAGGTCATCTGATGCAGCACTCCATCACTCTCCTTCTTGGTAAAATATATCTTACACAGCCTGGAGGTGTGTTGGGTCACTGTCCTGTTGAAAAACAAATGATAGTCCCACTAAGCCCAAACCAGATGGGATGGCATATCACTGTAGAATGATGCAGCAGCTATGCTGGTTAAGTGTGACTTGAATTCTAAATAAATCACAGAGAGTGTCAAAAGCAAAGCACTCCCACACCATAACACCTCCTCCTCCATGCTTTATATTGGGAAATACACATGCGGAGATCATCCGTTCATCCACACCATGTCTCACAAAGAGAAGGCGTTTAGAACCAAAAATCTCAAATTTGGACTCCAGACCAAAGGACACATTTCCACCGGTCTAATGTCCATTGCTCGTGTTTCTTGGCCCAAGCAGGTATCTTCTTCTTATTGGTGTCCTTTAGTAGTGGTTTCTTTGCAGCAATTCGACCATGAAGGCCTGATTCACACAGTCCCCTCTGAACAGTTGATGTTGATATGTGTCTGTTACTTGAACTCTGTGAAGCATTTATTTGGGCTGAACTTATCCTCTGCAGCAGAGGTAACTCTGGGTCTTCCATTCCTGTGGCGGTCCTCATGAGAGCCAGTTCCATCATAGCTCTTGATGGTTTTTGCGACTGCACTTGAAGAAACGTTCAAAGTTGTTTAAATTTTCCGTATTGACTGCCCTTCATGTCTTAAAGTAATGATGGACTGTCATATCTCTTTGCTTATTTGAGCTGTTCTTGCCATAATATGGACTTGGTATTTTACCAAATAGGGCTATCTTCTGTATACCCCTGTATATGACCTGCATATCTCTACCGTATGTTTCAGTGTACATGACCTGTATATCTCTGCAGTATTTTTCAGTGTACATGACCTGTATATCTCTGCAGTATGTTTCAGTGTACATGACCTGTATATCTCTGCAGTATGTTTCAGTATACATTACCTGTATATCTCTGCAGTATGTTTCAGTGTACATGACCTGTATATCTCTGCAGTATGTTTCAGTATACATTACCTGTATATCTCTGCAGTATGTTTCAGTGTACATGACCTGTATATCTCTGCAGTATGTTTCAGTGTACATGACCTGTATATCTCTGCAGTATGTTCCAGTGTACATGACCTGTATATCTCTACAGCACCAACTCCTCTGATGGAAATCATGTAAACTACCCACAGAACCTCATCTCCCTGAGGGTCTCGTCTCTTTCTCTGAACCAACCTTCTTGTCAGCGTTATACTTCTGGAAGATCTCCTGGGCCCGCTCCTCTCCTCCGTCAGTGAACAGCATGATGATCTTGTTACACAACGCCCTGCCCTGGGTCACGTTCAACTAGAGACATGGAGAGAGGGGGGGGGGGGGGAGAGAGTGGGGGGAGGAGAGTGGGGGGGACACAGAGAGAGAAAGAGAGGGGGGAGAGAGAGGGGAGTGGGGATGCAGAGAGAGACGGAGAGAGGGGAGGAGAGGTGGGGAGTGGGTACACAGAGAGAGAACGAGAGAGAGGGGGAAGAGAGGGGGTGGAGTAGGGACACAGAGAGAGAGACGTGTGGGGGAGTGAAAGCAAAACTTCACATACATTTTATGTCATTTAATTTACTAAAGCCTCAGTGATTAGGTTTACGATGCACTGTGTAGTTAAAAACCATCAGAAAAGAAATCAGTTATTGACAGATCATTTTATTGCATCTTGAACCAATATTTCCCCAGGTCTTGTAATTGTTATTGTTTCTCATTTAATTGTCCTCTACTCAAACTCATTGACCTTTAGGATGGGACAATAAAGATGTATTGAATTGAAAAGGTCAGACCTGGACGAAACATTGCCAATTAAATCCACTTATTTTCCTTTCAATAAACTTCATTCTAAGAGTGCTGACCTTCCTTTTTACAAATCATATAATTTCATTTATGAAAGTGGGCACCCTATCAACATAAGGTTTGATGGAAAAGGTTTAAGGTATCGCCATCAGGGTCTTATTCATTAGGAACCAAATGGAGGAAAACGGACTGAAACAGGGGTTTTTGCTAGGGTGTGTCCTAATGAATTACGACCCAAGTGATAGAAATAAATAGAAGCGTGAAATGCCCAGAATCACCAGCAGATGGCGATACATGACAACAATAACAGATGGTCTCCTCTGGGGTGATTATTAGTACTGTAGCTTGTGTTTCCATTGTTATTCTCATCATTCAAGCTAATCTAATGTCTCAATTTCATCGAGTTACATCAACCATGTGGGCTGATGAAAAACAGGGAAAACACAGGGGACACAAAGTCTGAAGAGTTGGAATGGAAAAATACAAGGGAAATGTTTAAAGTTTTGTAGACACACTGGCCATGCCTCTCTCCCTCCCTCTTCTCTCCCTCTCGCTTTCTCGCTCACTCCCTTGAACGCACTCACACATGCACACGCACACAGACCACACCACAGTCCCTCCTAACTGACACTCAACTTCATGCACACACGCATGTACGTGCATACATTCAAACACAGCAAACTATAGCACACAGACACACACACACTCTCATCCCCTACCGATGAGAGCTGCTCGAAGGCCAACTCAAAGCCGCCCTTGTAGTTGGTGATGCCCTTGGCTGAGATGTTCCGCACAGCATCCTTCAGGAACCTCTTGTTCCTCACGTTGGCCTGGACCAGGTTCTGAAAGCACGCCGCCTTCACCGCTTTATCATTGAACTGTACCAGACAGATAGACGGAGAGAGGGGGAGGGAGAGAGAGAGAGAGAGGGGGGGGGGGGGGGGGGGGGGGGGAAAGAAAGAGGTAGGGTGAGTTGTTGAATTATCATCGAACTGAATGAAAAAGGGAGACAGAGAAAGAGAAATAGAAAAGTCACACACTGAGACAGAGGATGACCCATACATATCAGTTCATACACACCCACACAATCCATATACTCCACACACTCCACACATGACAGGGAATAAGTGTTTTAAGGCATTGATGTTTGGTACAGGCTGTGGTTAGAAATACTATTATGAGTTGTTTCAAAAAGGGCACAGATATCATTCTGTCCACATTTACACAGACAAGAAAAGATGACTGCTATACACACACTCCAGTTACAGAGATCACTGCTACACACACCTCAGTGCACAAACTACCACTACAGACACACACCACAGTGAACAAAGGTGTCTACTTGTCTGCCAACTAAAGATTTTCAGGCAGAGCTAATGAACCCTGTATAAGAATAAGAAGACTGATGATATTTCATTACAAGAAAGCCTGTGTGTGTGTGTGTGTGAGAGAAGCACACAGAGACTGAGAAATGAGTCACTGTCACGTTCCGAACATCTAGGGTGAGATGGGTCTGAAGGGACTATGATATGAGCATCACCATCTGTACAACCAGTCTCTCTCTAATACACACACACACACACACACACACACAAACACACACACACACACACACACACACACACACACACACACACACACACAGGGTTTCTTGTTATGAAATATCATCAGTCTTCTTATTCTTATACAGAGTTCATTAGCCCTGCCTGAAAATCTTAAGTTGGCTCTGAGGCATTAACATACGTATAACACTGCTGCCTAATTTAATTAGCATCAAACAACCGTTGGGTTGCTAGGACTTCCTCTCGGAAACATACCAAAACCGTCTTTTTATTAAGGAAGTGGAAAAACAAATGTCATTAAATCATACAGAAATCGAATCAATTTCAAGAGCAAATAAAGATTCATATTAAGACACAGTAAGAGAGAGAGAGAGAGAGAGAGAGAGAGAGAGAGAGAGAGAGAGAGAGAGAGAGAGAGAGAGAGAGAGTGAGAAGGAGAGAGAGAGAGGAGAGAGTGAGAGAGAGAGAGAGAGAGAGAGAGAGAGAGAGAGAGAGAGAGAGAAAGA
>NW_028165048.1:0-5000 GCF_964263955.1 Coregonus lavaretus
CTTTATCCCTTGTTGGAGTCAACAACCAGCTTTAAAACGTTCTGTTCTCTCCTCTCCCCTCTCTCTCCTCTCCCCCTCTCTCTTCTTCCTATCCCCCTCTCTCTCCTCTCCCCCTCTCTCTTCTTCCTATCCCCCTATCTCTCCTCTCCCCCCCCCCTCTCCTCTCCTCCCTCTCCTCTCCCCCCCTCCTTCCTCCCCCTCTCTAAGCAGGCTTACACTGCATGTGTTTGTATTTCCTTGACACCCTACAGTGTCTTTGGCTACATCCCAAATACCCTATTCTCATGTAGTGCACTACTTCTGACCAGGGCCCAGTGTGCACTATATAGGGAATAGTGTGCCATTTTGGGATGCAACCATTGTGTGGTCTGAGGCCCAATGATAAGGCTGTCACCCCACAAACAGAGTATCTCGGTTGCTGGGCAGTTGCCAGCCCTGGTCAGGGGCTAACGACGTTTGGTTAATGTTTGATGTCTGTTTGTTTGCAGGTGTCGACAGAGTTGTCTTGGAGTCCCTCTATTCTTTCAATCCATCTCTCATAAACCTGATCTCCCTCCTACTACCTCATCCCTCCCTCTCTCCTCCTCAACTATCATCACTCCATCTCTTTCATTAATCCTCCATCGCTCTCCTCCTCACCCTCTCTGAGGGTTATGGAGGACCCGGAACCCCCCTATGTGGCGGATGGTCCGTCCCTGCTCTGGCAGCATGAAAAGAGGCGAAGCAGGAAGTCAGGATGTTCCAACATCTTCGCGGGGGTGAACCTGCGTCAGCTGAGACGGCTGTTCCAAGTGGCCGGGGATCGGGACGCAGAGCAGCGGGCAAGACTGGTGTGGGGTGGAGGAAAGCGAGACGGAGGGAGAGAGGGAGGAGAGGAGGAGAGGGAGGAGGGGGAGATGGATACAGGGCTGGCCCGGGCATTGGTGGGGTTCAGGGTGAGAGCCAGAAGCAGGAGTGGTATCAGGATGGAGGGACACAGAGAACCCAAGTTTCTGAAAGCATTCGGACACCTCAGGTAAGAGAGAGAGAGCGAGAGAGAGAGAGTGTGAGAGAGGAGTGTGTGAGAAGGAGAAAGAGGGATAGAGGGGAGAGAAAGGAGTGAGAGACAGATGGAGCGAGAGAGAGCACAGTGAGAGAAGGAAAGAGGAGACAGAGAGAGACAGAGAATGAAAGAGAGGAAACCAGGTCAAGGGTATTTGGCCTGGCATCAACAGACAGTTAGATCAAATCCTTTAACTACCTCCGCCACCTGACTAGACAGACTCTCCACATTTAACTTCCGATTAACTGACTGATCAATTAAATATCTAATCTTATTCTTTGTGATCTAAAAGGCAAAACTTGATCCTAAATCAGCACTACTACTTTGAAAGGCTTGATACATACAGGCCCTGAAGAACCCTGATAGGTGGAAGCAGGGTTGGGCCCAATTCTATGTCCATTCAGGAAGGAACTGAAATACCAGTTCCATTTGTTTCCACTGTGACTTTGTTTTAAAAGACACTTCCCTCTCTCCCTCCCGATCTCTCACCTTCCCTCCCTCCTTCCTTCCAGGATTAAGGAGGGTTTGGACCACCCTGAGGAGGACGATGAAGAGGGGGACCCCAGTGATATCGGAGAGCTGGAACCCCTCCCCGGGGGGTCGACGGGTGCAGAGGGGGGCGCCCCATTGACAGACGCACTGAGGCCCTCAGAGAGACCCCATCTGGGGAGGCTGGGGGCCGCGACGAGGCAGGAGAGGACCAAGGACCCAGAACACTACCTCCATCGCGTTCTCCACTGACCTTTAACCTGTCGTAAAGCTGCTCTGTGATTGGTCCGTTTTCCATTCCCACCAATCAGAGTGAGGTGTCGTTCAATATAGAGTTGCCATGTGTGTTAAGAGTTGAATGAAGGACGTTTTTGACCACTCTGTCAACCTAACCTTCCTTGTTGAGGCGTTGTCACTGTAACCAAAGGAAGGGAGAGAACTGCAGCATCACAATGACTGCTTGAGAGCATCATCAATCCTGCTCAGTCACTGTTCACTGACTGGTCAGAGCAGACAGACTGATCTACAACACTATCGGCAGGTGACTATGGCCGTGTTCGAGAGCATCAAAACCACTGCAGGTGACTGCCGAATCTACAAACCACCTTGCATCATTATAACAACTCATTATTATTTGTAGATCAGTCAGTCAGTCAGTCAGTCACAATTTACCCATGATACATTGCGGTTTTGATCCTCTCGAAAGCGGCCTGTGTGGTCCAAAAATCCCAAAGGCATGGACTTCGTAGAAAAGCCAGTAACACTAGAAATTGTTCTCTATAAACAAAGCTATACCTGGAAGATAGCCTACCACTAGATCTGAAAGGACTTGGAGAGGTGTAAACAACATGGTAAGACATTTACAGAGCATTAATTGGGATGATGATGATGATGCGTTTTGCATCATATGATGTCAAACACATGACAGTTATCACTCTGTACTGAAAGTGGTCCAACACTGGACTAATGAACAAAACTAAGATTTAGTTTGAGTGAACTATCCATTTAACATGCAAATCTGTCAAAGTAAACTTGCATATATGTATTTGTGTGCATATGTTTGCCTGACAAATAGGTGAATGTCCTCACCAAATAAAGTGGGGGGAAAATAAAGTATTCTCTCTCAATAAAACACATTTATCAACACAAACGACAAGATAAATGGTATTAATGTAATACAGTTTTGTTATAATCTTTCATTAAATATATTACATACAAATTATACAGTGCATTGTCACAATACATTTCAGGTCAGTTAGAATCTGTGGCAACAGCAGGAAGTCCTGATGGTGTGTTTCTCTCACAAGTCATGAAAATAAAAATAACAACAGAAATCAAAGTAAACCGAAGCGACGGGAGACGTCTTAAATGTGTTCGACTACAGAATGGCAGAAATAAAAAGATGCATGTATTTCCAAAATGAAGGGAAATAAGTAATAGTTTCTCCAAACTGGGCCCCCTAAAACTCCCAATGCGCTGCAGTACCTTGCAGTTCCTCACCCGACGAGAAAGGGGGCAGTAGAGAGCCGTGAGAGCAATGAGTCAGCGTGGCTGCTGCTGTCCACAGAGTGACTGTCATAAGGAATGCAACACCACCTCTCACCCAAACAGAGAGAGAGGCTTTAAACTGCCGTGGCTGAGTTAAGTGGTAGCATCCCAAATGGCACCCTATGGGCCCCTGGTCAAAAGTAGTGCACTATATAGGGAATAGGGTGCCATTTGGGACGTAACCGGTGTGCAACTCCGTAGAAAGGGAGTTTACTGAGCCCATCATATACACTCCATTCTTTTTCATTGTTGTATTTGACATCCAAACAAGGCACAGTGACAAACAGAGGGAGGGATATAACTCTCTTCCTTTTTCTTCAGTCCTCCTCGTCTTCCTCCAATACCGTCTGTGTCCGTTGGGGGGAGGAGAAGACTCCTCACTCTTATTTTGCCCTTTACACACACATGTTGACCTACATACTACACACATACATTCAACGTACACACTCACTCACTCACTCCTCCTCCTCCTCTACCACCAGGTGAAGAAGGGTCTCCTGCTCTGGAAGCTCTGTGTGTAGGACTCACTGTTGGCTCTCTGTGGTGCTCTGGCTGTTTCTACTATGACTGGAGGCATCTGGACAAGCTGGAGGGGGGTCTTACTGTCCTTCAGAGCCTGGCTGAGGTTCAGGATCTGGGCCACCATAGTAAGGGAGAGGGGGGGGTGGAGGAATGAGAGAGAGAAAGACAGGTTAGATACTCTTGATAATGGCTGTGTTCAAGAGCATGAAATCTGTGATGCATTGTGGGTCAATTGTGACTGACTGACTGACTGATCTACATAATAATAATGAGGAGTTATTTCCAAGTTAACTTTAATTAATAGCCCGGCATTTATTTGCTTCAATCACTGAACACAACCTGCGCTCCTTAGAGACAGGCTTCTATTTCCTTAATGCACGCAGCTTTTGCTCAATAAAATGTTGAAAAGACTACCAGGCGGTTTATTGTGACCAGTATAAACAGTGGAATAACAAATCCATCGCAGGTTAGACTTGCCGAGACTAGACTGTCTACTGCACAGCGCTGATGTCATGCTTCAGCACCATTCGCTCACTCATCCAGTCTCTTGTATCGGCTGTAGTTGAGCCGACCACGTCAGACCACACTGCCGTCTCATCCATGGCACTGATGTTGCTCTCCTTTACATTACTCACTGACGTTCACTTGTAAACAATTAAACTAGACCCGGCTTTTATCTGCTGAAATGTGTGCCGGTGTCCGGCTATTAATAAAGGGACAGTCGGCTTTTCTGAGACTCTGCGTTTAATTGAAGTTTTACGGTATGTTATTTAAAGAGGCCGTATTTAAACATACCTGTCCTCTCATAACAGCTATCTGCTTGTGGAACTGCCCCCTGTCGAAGCCTGGGTCTTTCTGCAACACACACAGGTCAAGGGTCAAAAATACTCAAATAGAAACACCATCAAAGATTGGATAATCAGTCAAGTTTGAAGTTTGCTCCCTCCCTCACCTTAAACAGTTCGTATAGGTCTTCCTCCAGATCTTTGATAAAGTTGGGATCGGCCAGTTTGGGCAGAACCAGCTCTCTGATCTCCTGGGAGAACGGAACCTTGGCTTGGGACAACCACGCCCAGTAGAATGGGTCTGTGATTGGTCAAAGAATGAATACATTTTAGTTAGAAATGCAATGATTGGTTGAGGAGGGAATCCGTCTTAATAAGAAAAGCAGTGATTGGTCACAGAGAAGGTGCATCTCTATAAAGGTGCTCTGTGATTGGTCAGTGGGAAAGTGCATCTCTACAAGCTGCTCTGTGATTGGTTGAGGAGGTGCTTACAGGCTCTCCAGGAGTCGGGGTGTTTGAGAGGGAAGGCCAGTCCGTTGTCTATAGCAGCTAGCTGGATGATAGGATCCTTCACTACTACCCAGTCTGTGTCCTGGACAGAGAGAGAGGAGGGG
>NW_028165048.1:10000-37295 GCF_964263955.1 Coregonus lavaretus
CCCTAACACACTTTACTGTAGGCCTCGGCTCACAGATCCCTAACACACGTTACTGTAGGACTAGAAAGTCCTGGCCTCGGCTCACAGATCCCTAACACACGTTACTGTAGGACTAGAAAGTCCTGGCCTCGGCTCACAGATCCCTAACACACGTTACTGTAGGACTAGAAAGTCCTGGCCTCGGCTCACAGATCCCTAACACACGTTACTGTAGGACTAGAAAGTCCTGGCCTCGGCTCACAGATCCCTAACACACGTTACTGTAGGACTAGAAAGTCCTGGCCTCGGCTCACAGATCCCTAACACACGTTACTGTAGGACTAGAAAGTCCTGGCCTCGGCTCACAGATCCCTAACACACGTTACTGTAGGACTAGAAAGTCCTGGCCTCGGCTCACAGATCCCTAACACACGTTACTGTAGGACTAGAAAGTCCTGGCCTCGGCTCACAGTATCAACAACGTCCTGTGTTTATAAGTGCGGATATCGACTGCCACAGGAGCATGCCTTCGTGGCAGAGCAGATTTCTGCGCTTATAAAGACAGCGTCGCTACAATACTATAGGCAGACCTGGCTGAATACCGGTAGCCAATGGGCTTGTTTGGAATTACACATACAGGAAGTGAAATCTGGTGGATTCCCCCACACGTCAGGACTTCCAAAGTCCACAGTGACACTTCCATTTTTAACCAACAAATGTGACCACATCGTGGAGTTTCAGATGATAGTAATTGTTGGGTAAGTTGTTACTAGTCCTAGTCCTATGTCTGTGCACCAAAACACCATATAGTTTGCTTCTCCCTCTTGTTTCTATCCAAAATATTAGATTTTGGTTAGAATTATCTTGACTAGAGCTCAATCAAATAGAAAGAGCACTATTTTCCATCCCAACAAAACCTCGTGACGATTCATTATTATCACCAAGAGTGTGTGGGTGAATACAACCACATGATTTCAGCGCAACAATGACTGATTGCCGATGCAGACGGATTGACTGTGCTGCGTGGAGCTGCGTGTGTGAGTGTACGTGTGTGTTAGGGCTCTGGTCAAAAGTAGTGCACTATATAGGGAATAGGGTGCCATTTGGGACGCAGCCTTGGATCGCACAACATGGGGCATCCATGTTGTCAGATCCACCTATCTGTGAGCGTCCCTGCGTTACACACACACCATAGTCTATCTGTGAGTGTCCCTGCGTTACACACACACCATAGTCTATCTGTGAGTCGAGGCCAACACGTGAGAGTGAGCAGAGGGCACTAGGCTCCTCAGCTGGTGTTGCTACTGTGAGTTTCCACAGTGACACAGCTTTTCCAGATAAGAGATGGCTAGACTGTAACAGGGCCGACGCTACTGTACTGAAGTATGGGCAATAAAAACAAAACTAGACCATATTGGAGAGAATAAACAGTACAATGGAGGTTGAAGTAAGGCACCTGTTTCCCCAGGCGGTTTCTCTGGTGGGAGGATATATTTACAAGTCATACTGAAGGAAATAAACCAGAGGCCTTGTCCACTTTTAGACTACATAGTGAGATGTGATGAATTTACAGGCAATAGTGTAGCCTTCTGGTCAATAATAATCAGACGCACTAAACATAATTATTCAAGAATGATAACTAATGGACTTGTCAATCTAATTGTTGTCATTCATAAACAATAAAATAAAGGGTTGTGCTTATCTTTGACATATGCTAGCTAAATATGACGACATGCAATCCATAGTTGTTTAGGTGAGTTAGCTAAATCGATCGTGATCTCCTTTTTAATGCGTTTAACTCTTTCTTACCCCTTGTGAATCTTTGACAAAGTAGCTGCCGCTGGATCCCTGGTAAATTCTTTCCGGATAAATCCCTTCCTCGATGGCGCGTTCCGCCTTGCGGATGATCTCTCGAAACTCGGGATCCTCCGGGAAGTCGTTTCTGTGCGGATCCCGCGGTGAACCTCCTCGGTCCCGGTCCAACAACGGCTGTCTCTCCCGGCTGCGCTCCGGACTCCCGGGCGGGATGCGAACCACCGAGCCCGGCGTGCCTCCAAATCCGCCCCGGGGACTGGTGGGCTCGGTGGGGCAGTAGCCGAAGTCGTTGGAGTCCCGTAGCGGGGAAACCAACGGACTAGTCTCGTCCATACCGGGGAGCGCGGAGGAAAGGTAGCTAGAGAGAAAAGGGGGAAAGACGACGGGATGTGATTTTGTGTTCAGTATATTTACGGATAATGTAACGTCACCTTTGTCAATAAAAACAAATCAGCTGACTGTCAGCTTCCGGGAAGAGGCGGTCCCAATAGGTGATTGCTGGAGTGTTTGGCCAATCAGAGTTATCATCCGGCCGTCAAGGATCTTTGTGCACGCAACTATTGGCTGGAATCATACCGCCCCCTTAGAGCATGTGACAAAAAAGTGCCACACAATTTAAATACAGGACAACGAATCAACTAAATCAGTGGTTTTCAAACTTTTTCAGCAGGGACCCCGTTTTTTCCCAAATAATTTCTGTGGACCCCATTTTTTCCCAAGAATTTCTCGCCACACCACCCCAAATCTAATGACACAACTTTAATATCTGTAAATTTCGATTTTTACATAAATTAATTGCATTCTACTTTCAATTCATTGCATTTTACCTACAATCGAGTGGCGCAGCGGTCTAAGGCACTGCATCTCAGTGCTTGAGGCGTCACTTCAGACCCCCTGGTTCGATTCAAGGCTGTATCACAACCAGCGGTGATTGGGAGTCCCATAGGGCGGCGCACAATTGGCCCAGCGTCGTCCGGGTTTGGCCGGTGTAGGCCGTCATTGTAAATAAGACTTTGTTCTTAACTGACTTGCCTAGTTAAAGGTAAAATAAAAAATCCATTGCGTTTTCATCTCTTATCGAATAAACTATAAAAGTCTATTTTTCAATGTATCTTTCTCAAAAACGTTTGTATATTGGCCTATACAATTATCTGTACTCTTAATGTTTTGTAAAAAATAAAAAATAAAAAATACTAAAACATTTTTTTTAAAACATTTTGACTATCACACTGCAGTTCCCCCGCGACACGGTTGGGAGTCGCGACCTCGACTTTGAATATCACTGTTCTAAATGACGGCTTTTGATAGCACTGAAAATAGGTACAGTATGAATAACATACAGTTGTCAATAGCCTACTATCAGTCAAGAAAGATGACTGCTACACGGTTCACTTAATGCAAAAATGCGTATAGCCCTATAGTAAGCCAACTATAGGTAGTAATTCTGTAGAGGTGAGATGTTTAGATTGTGTGCAAGCAGCATCTAGCCTGGCCATAGTAGTGCCCTAGGCTATATATTTTGTAGAGGGGCTGAAGATCAATGGAATAGTGGGAAATTATGACGAACTGAATGAATTTCCCGACGGAGAACAATTTGAATGTAATTTCTTATTTAACCAGGAAGTTGAAAGATAATAAAACAGTGTCTCGTCTGTCTCAGATAGGCCTTGTGTCAGAAATGATGATAACATGAAATACCCGATATTGCATTATATCTTCATACATTCCAAACACAGTTCTATGACCAACGTTAGCCTACTATTCAGTGATGGACATAGGCCACCTTTTGGAAGTGACCTCAGCTATGCATTGTCAATATTTATCTTTCATACTTAGCATATAGGCTATTGTGTAACTTGATATGCCCCCATAAGGTGAAGGAGCTCCTCACAATGACAACGAATGCCGCTTCAGCCCGCGGATGCGTTACCAGGGGAACGAACCACCATTAACACAGTCACTGTGGGTGGCCGCCTGGCCGGCCAGTGTTTTGGGTTGGTGACTAGGCTATGGGTGCGTCCCATCTCCTTTCTCCTGAAGTCTGCACTCTTGCACTCTCACTACTTCCCACAAATCTAAAAGCACTGGATTGGTGGAGGCTTTGGATAGAGGGAGAGTTTCTGTAAGTATTCATTAAAGGACTGTATGGGTATAGGCTAAATAATACCAACAGTATATTTCTTAGTCATTTCCTTTCAAATCAGTGAAGGGAAGTGAACAAGTGCACACTTTGGGAGGAAGGAGATATAAACAGGGCAGCTTGATTGAGTGAGGGGTCGGGGACGTCCCCATGCATGCCCAGTCTAGCTGGCTTGTTGTAGCAACCACGGTTGCCACGGGGAAGGGGCTGAATGAAACATCCCTGCTTTGATGGGAGGATGGAGACCCATAACATCCATCATCATCACACAGGTGAGACCTGGGAACATTTTTGGTACAGTTTTACGCAAATAGTGTATCTTGATAGTATGGATATTGTGTAGACTTAGGTATGTTCGCTGGTTATAATTTTACGCATGATTGTAGTTTTACGCATGCATTTTACGCATGACGTTTAACAGAATTGAGGCACAACTTAATTACTTCTAAATAAGCATAATTCGTTGCTGTTGTTTATGATAGAATAGGCTACGAGGAATGGAGACATTCAATGTACTTGGGAATGAAATCTCTCCGGGAGACGCGCTACCGGGGCCGTCACACAACGAGATCGTTTGGAGCTTGTCACCTTCACCGGACAACGGACCATCACCTGTCTCCGAGCTCTCCTTCAGCCTAAGGAACCTCCGATGCCACGACGGCGCGTGAGTACACACACAGTTGTCACCGTTACTTAAAAGCTATAGAAAGCTGTGTGTCGGCTAGGAGATGGGGAATAATAGAAGGAAGACAATGTGGGCACTTTGGGACCTTGTGCGCAGCAGAGCGACTGGAGACTATCAAGTCCAGTTGTAATATAGTTGAACATATTTTGATCTTTATTAGTAAAAAAAAAATAAACGTCCATTTCATACTCCACAGCGACACCCCGCGCAGAAAGCTGCGACTGACGCCGGAGCTAGTGACTCCCAGTCACCCGGGACCCACGCCGAGTTCAACGTGGGGCAGAGGGCTTGCCCCCCCGGGAGAGGGGACGCCGACAGGTCTGGGCAAGCTCTGTGTCTGGATGACTGATGGGGAAATAGCCTAATGAATGATTAGCGGTTCCTCACGGCTTGATGACGCTGGGTAGAGTTAGAATACATCAGAGACAGAACTCAACTAATGGTTCCATCCCAAATGGAACACTGTTCACGACATAGTGCACTACTTTTGACTAGAGCCCAATATAGGTCCTGGTCAAAGGTAGTGCACTATATAGGGAATAGGGTGCAATTTGGGACATAAACATTGAGATTTAAATCCAGTTTGTCCAGAATTAAAATCTCAGTTTGTATATCACTTTTCAGGTTGTGAATCATTTACATGTGTAGCTTCCCTTTTGATAAATAAATTACTCTAAAACATTTTAAGTCAGATTTTTTTCACAATATTCTGTCTATGTAGGTAACATCCTGACAGAATCCGGGAACAGAAGAAGGGGAGAGAGGTGAGGACACATGGATTCTATAAGCAACAATTGCATAAGGTGAATGTACCAATTTGTAAGTCGCTCTGGATAAGAGTGTCTTGTAAATGACGAAAATGTAAATGTAAATGTAATTGCTAAGTTATTATTAGGTGCCTACAAATCACAGGCGTCTGGTGGCACCTTAATTGGGGAGGACAGCTCATAGTAATGGCTGGAACTTTCCATGTGTTTGATACCATTCCATTGATGCCATTCCAGCCATTATTATGAGCTGTCCTCCCCTCAGCAGCCTCCTGTCTGCGGTCTGAATTACATTTTCAATCATTGTTTTACCATTTACTTTATAGGTTTCTCTCCCCTGCACGTTCTGCTCCTAAAATGGTGAGTATTTACAAATAAACTGAGGGAATAACACTGGCACTGGAATTGGAACAGAGTGACCTGACTGGAAAAACTCTGTGCTCTAACTATATTCAATAACATCATCATGTGACCTAACTGGAAAAACTCTAACTATATTCAGTAACATCATCATGTGACCTAACTGGAAAAACTCTAACTATATTCAGTAACATCAGCATGTGATGTTCTGGTTCTGGTTGTCCAGAAGCGTCTGCGTGTGAAGCTGTCGACCCGGTTCTGCAGCGCTGCAGTTCAGAGGTCAGACCCAGGGGTCAGGGGTCTCAGGTGTCAAGGTCAAAGGTCACCGCCAGGAGACGGAGCCTTGCGTGTCCGTCAGGGTGACGTGGAGCTGCCAGATGTTGAGGTGAGATCCATTTGCAGTGTTCCAATTTTCTACACTGCTCTCTGAAGTGTGCACCACCATATTTCTTACATCAAGGGGAGGGAACAAGTGCACACTTCGGGGAGGGGGGTAGAGAATGATAAACATAGGATCCCCCTGTAAACCTGGGGCCCATTTGTGTCATATTAGTTTAATGAAGCCTGGTTAAAGTGGCGCAGTGGTCTAAGGCACTGCATCGCAGTGCTAGCTGTGCCACTAGAGATCCTGGTTCGAATCCAGGCTCTATCGTAGCCGGCCGCGACCCATGGGGTGGCGCACAATTGGTCCAGGGTAGGGGAGGGAATGGCCGGCGGGGATGTAGCTCAGTTGGTAGAGCATGGCGTTTGCAACGCCAGGGTTGTGGGTTCGATTCCCACGGGGGGTATAAAAAATAATGTATGCACTCACTAACTGTAAGTCGCTCTGGATAAGAGCGTCTGCTAAATTACTAAAATGTAAATGTTAATAACAATGTATCCCATCAGGCATTGCTCTCTGTACGGCGGTTCAAGTCCAGGAGAAGGCCATTCCCTCCCAGTAGCCTCCTGGGTTCTACTATGGAGGACCACACCCTGACAGGAGACTACAGCAAGGTGTGCAACCTTACATCAACATATTTTTTTGCCAGCTGGGTGGTAGTAGGCTAGGACAAGCCCTTGATTGGTTGAATCGGGTGTGTTAGTGCTGCGCTAGAACAATATGTTCATTGTGTGTGTGTGTGTGTGTATGGGTGTGTGTGTGTGTGTCCACAGCCACTTCTGTTACCAGTGGAGAGAGTGGACCACCAGGATCTTCACTGCATCTCAGCCCAAACAGTAAGTCCCCTCC
This sequence comes from Coregonus lavaretus, assembly GCF_964263955.1. Lineage (NCBI taxonomy): Eukaryota > Metazoa > Chordata > Actinopteri > Salmoniformes > Salmonidae > Coregonus > Coregonus lavaretus. The sequence goes on from NW_028165048.1 coordinate 16,978, forward strand.
TTTCCTTCATCTCTCCTTCCTTCCTTCCCTCCTTTCCTTGCTCCTCCACTCCCACTCTCTATATTCACCTTTATTCTCTTTATCATAAAGATATCCACAGCACATACATATGTGGGACTACAACACTGGATACTGGACTTCAGTGCTACTATAGCAACATTCCTGTTAGCGATGGTATCTAGAGGGTAATCTCCTACTAGTACTGTAGCCAGTTTGGTAAGCTACTGTTGTTACCATTGCTGTGGTGAACTTGAGGTGCATTTCTCCTGATGGCCTGCAGGTGGCGTCTCTGCTAAGAGGACAGTACAGTGGTGCAGTGGAACACTTCCTCATCATAGACTGTCGCTACCCTTACGAGTACCACGGTGGACACATCAAGGTGATAACGTTTTTTGAGTAAACTAAATAGAGAAATAAACCAAAACCTCAAACATAATATTGATTACATTTATTTTATATACATAACAAGTTAACGACTGACCCGTCTGATCATTTATTACCTATTATATAGGCCTACTCATCTGTCCTCTACATATATATTTATGTTGTTCTCCATGTGTCCCATAGGGGGCAGACAACCTCCACACCGAGGCTCAGATCCAGGGGGCTTTACTCCAGCTCCCTGCCCTCTACCAGCTCTCCTCCTGGGGCAGAGCTCCCACCAGCCCCCCTGGACAGGCTCCAGATACAGGCGTGAGTGGTAGTTCCATGGGTGGAGTGTTACAGAGGTTCGGCTCACAGTCACATTCACCCGGAAGTGGTACCACGCCACCGGGACAGGGGTCACCCTTGGAGGGGTCGTCGCCTCGGAAACTGATCGTGTTCCACTGCGAGTTCTCGTCAGAGAGGGGCCCGCGGCTGTAAGAGAAAAACACACACACTCGTCGGCACATAGGCTGCACACACACACACACAAACAGAGAAACACACATACATTCACACACACGCGCGCCACACGCACCCCCTCACCCCACAAACATACACAACTTCCTGATCCTGATCCTGGCTGTTCCCGCCTTTACCCTGTAGATGTCATTACCTGAGAGAGCTGGACAGAGCGCTCCATGCCTCCCTCTACCCTCTGCTCTTCTACCCTGAGCTCTACCTGCTGGAGGGGGGCTACAGATACTTCTACTCCTGCTACCCGGTACGGTTCCTATGTACATCATTGTTGCGAATTCGGTGGTAGCTCTGATCGCTGTTACTATAACGACTTAACCAGCGTTACGCCAAGAGTGTTGTCCAGTCGCTACAATATGAGATTTAATAGGACAGTTTCTTCATAATCAATGTACACTTCCTACTTATAATAGTATAGCACATTTTTTGGGGGAGTGATAGTTACGACTGGGACTTGAACCTGGATCCCTGTCACTCCAACAGCTTAGCTATTGACAAGGTTGCTAAAATCGCTACGATATGAACTAAAACAGCGTCTTCTTCATATTCAATGTCTCAGAGTAGTGAATCACAAACTGTCTTTTAAGCGTTTCTAATTTTCCCTTGACCCTCTGAGTAAACCAGAGAATTGTTTCTAGTTACAACACAGAGTGTTGTTGACACAACCCTGAAGGTCTCAGCCATGACCCCAACCCCCATGATTTAGACGTTAGGGGGTTATTAGACTATTACTGAGTCCACATTTTCTTCTATACAGCCTATTCATAAACACTTTCAATGCATTTTCCCTCTGTTCCTCTGCCTGCCTGCCTGCCTGCCTGCCTGCCTGCCTGCCTGCCTGCCTGCCTGCCTGCCTGCCTGCCTGCCTGCCTGCCTGCCTGCCTGCCTGTCTGTCTGTCTGTCTGTCTGTCTGCCTGCCTGCCTGCCTGCCTGCCTGCCTGTCTGTCTGCCTGCCTGCCTGCCTGCCTACCTGTAAGTATTTCTGTCTGTCTGCCTGCCTGTAAGTATTTATATCTGTCTGCCTGTCTGTCTGTCTGTCTATCTATCTATGCCTTTCTAGGATCTGTGTGAGCCGTGTGGCTATGTTCCCATGCTCCACAGCGAGTACAGAGAGCAGCTGGGACGATTCAGACGGAAGACCAAGTCAAGACTCCACAAGAGACCGCCGCTCTACAAGACTCACTGACTTGCTTGCATACCAACCTTCTACGGTCCCCTTTACACAATGGTGACGGATACCCTTACAGTCTGCTGTCAGATTGTACAGATTGGTCTCAGGGAGTCGTCTAACAATAACCCCCTGATGCATATCTCTTTTGAAATGAGTTATCAATAAAGTTGTTTCAATACAAAAATAATGTGTCATTATCATGACCTTTTATATTGTGACATAATAAACTTCCTTTTTCATGCAAGGGACAGCGAGAGGAAGATATGGCAGCATATGAGTAGCCTATAATACATGTAAAAACAAGCAAAGTAATAATATGCTACCCATAAAGTATATCAATACTAAGCAGTGGCGGCTCCTGAAAAAATTCTCAGGAGGGGCAATTTTTCTGATGATTTAGGTGACCTACACACATTTTTAAAAAGATATGTCCAGCAACAACATGAAGACAGGGGCAGCATATAAGTCAATACCAGAAGCATTTATTGACTGATCTCAAAAGTGTTGGCTTACAAAAGCAAAATAAGTTATCACAGTAAAAATAATCAAGGGTGTTCTTTCACATTCCTCAACACTGCATAAACAATATGTATGGCTTTGTAAAAATGAACAACCATATTCTGGCCAATTGTATAGATTTGTAAATATGAACAACCATATTCTGGCCAATTGTATAGATTTGTAAAAATGAACATGAACAGATTTTTTATTTTTTTGAATGGCAGTACCTTTCAAACATGTCTGCTTGCAGTAAGGTAGCACTCACAAGGTGGCCAGAGAAAGAGAACCTTTCTTTGGTGTGATCCAGGATGGTGTTGCAGATCTCTTCAGACAGCCTCTGCTTCTCCTCTTCTCTCAAAGCTGTTCTGGGTCTTTTGGCTCCTGTTGCTTCTTGCAGCTGCTGTTGAGAGGAGTCCCTGAAGGCAAACAGACCAATGTGTTTGTTGGCTTTGTACAGTATTGTTGTCTATGTGATGCACAGGTATATGCAATGTATCCATGTATAGTACAAATACTTCAGTTCCACTTAAAATGGGCAGGGATGCATAAAGTCTTTAGTGTTTAAGTTAGCCTTTGTGTCTCACATAGCCTGGATGTTCAGCACAGTATACAGTGGTGCTCATAAGCTTATGATCCCATGCTAAAGTTGACTAAAAAGAGGAATAAAAAAGAAAAGAAAATTGGTGTCCTTAAAGGTTGGATTTTCCAACTTTTTTAATTAAGTCATTAAGATCAATTTCCAAAAGAAGATTTTTTTATTTTTTTATTCCTCTTTTTAGTCAGCTTTAGAATGTGTTCATACACTTATGAGCACCACTGTACAGTACACATAGTATATAAAATAAGATAGATTACACCACTGGCCATATATAATGACAATAATGTAATTTCAAACACAAATGCAGTCTCCTTTCATGCATACATTTTCAAATAAAGCTCTGCTTTGAGAAAGATCGAATGATATTGTTTAATCTTTATCTTACCTTATGGCCTGCACACTGCTTGCGAAGCTGTCGAGGGCACGTTTGATAAAGACAGCATCGATGTCCTTATTCTGTAGCTTCTGGTACGGTGGGCTGGTCAAATGAACCCAATGAACCCGTCCGGATGGCTTCAAAACATTCTATGAGGTCGTCTCGATTCTCGTAGACAGTGTTCACGACTCTGCTGTTGCTAACCTCATCGTTGTGGCGGCGGACAGCTAGCCTGTATCCCTCATCCAGTTGAGTGGCAATATTCACTCTCACCAAAGCAGACAATCTCAAACAGCTATCAATGTGGGTCTTTGAAAGCTCATTTTTCTTAATCTTTTCTGAAAGATGGTGCATGTCGGTTACACCAGTCGCTGTCCAAGCGTTGCTGTCTGCCGTTCATGGTTACGTTACGTTACGTATGACGAAAGCGCGTAAGTGCAAGCCCTCAGACACCCATAGAGAATGTATTGAAAGCTCAGAAATTTGAAAAAAAAATATTTTACATTAGAGGCTATGAGAGACTTCTGGGCGATTTTCAACCTGACTGAAATCGCCCCAAAACGGGCGGGGACATTTGAAGCACGACTTTAGCCTGATTGGACATTTAGTGGCTGGCAGATCAGACGTGAACACTGAACTACTGTTGCCATGATATAATTGATTAGAAAAAAAATCCCTTCCTTTTCCCGTTTGGCAGTGCGTCGCCCATATCGCCCTATTGAACACACCGCCCATGATACTAAGCATACACTAAACATAGGCCTAAAATTGTTATTACAAGCCAACGGCATCACTGTGATACGAAGGTCGCCTAGGCTACTGTGTTTTTTTTATCCACTGAGCATCACTGGCTGACGTGCACCACCGCGCGTTCGCTTCCTCAGCGCCGCACACGAGATGGTTTCTGATTGGTCTAGCGCCGCAGGAAGTCTGTCGGCATTATACAGAAGGAGCTTTCAAGTTCACAACAGAACAACCAGCCTAGGTAACTTCTCGAACCGAATCCTCATTTCATATCAGCCACGACACTACTGCGGGTCTTTTCTCCGCATTTGACAATAAGATTTTTGCTCTTAAATTCCCGAAAATACAGCGGAGGTCGATTCAAACATCACGGAGTCGGGATGGCTGCGTACAAGTTGGTTCTGATCCGTCATGGAGAGAGCTCCTGGAACCAGGAGAACCGCTTCTGCGGATGGTTCGACGCGGACCTCAGTGAAACCGGGGAGCAGGAGGCGAAGAGAGGAGGACAGGCGCTAAAAGGTGACCCGGTCAATAATGTTACACAGTATAATGTCTCTCTCGCTCTCTCCTTTTCTCTCTGTCTCTCTCTCATAGGATTAAGACAGGGCAAGGAGGGCCTTGGAGAGTTTTGCTAACAGATAGTAGGTCAGTCTATTCCGTTACGCAAGGCGCGGCTTGAGGAAACAGGTAGTTGTGTCACTGCGGCATTATCTTAACCATCACTTGAAGGAGTTGCCCGGTGGCATAATGTCAACTGTTATCAGCCACTACAGCCTGAGAGCATTTATGTTCTCTGTGTAGTGTAGCTGAGGTTGTGTTAGCCGTTTAGCCTAACATGGGTAGCCTAAAGCAACTTGGCCCAAAAAAAGGAAATAAGGGTGCATCTCAATAGTCTAAAGTGGACTCCTCCTCTCCTTGTCTCTTTTCCTTCACTTGCATAAGTAATATGGTGGTGGTGGATGCCTGCCAGCTATTTCCTGTCACCTGTCTAAATCTGTCACCTCAGTGCAGATGAAGGAAAGGAGACAAGGAGATGAGGAAACCACTTGAGACTATTGAGATGCACCCCTAACTAAAGCATGCTCTGCCAGGACCATATGTGTACATCATGGCTTGTCGGCTACATGCCAAAAGGAGGTGTGCTTTATGACTACCTCTCATTGGTTCAACACAACCTATCCATGTAAGACTATGACCGCCTGTATGTATTCATATATACAGAATCAACTCAATCACTACCAAGCTGCCACAACTAGCACTGTCCCAGGCTACATAAACTAACAGTGGACTAGTGGCCTGCTATTCTGGTCCATCTCTAGACCAATATACAGAGGATCTGACCATGTATGTGTCACCTGCTGTAAGGTCCTATTTAAATGCTCTGTATAGTTGCTTTCTGGCATAGATCTGGGGTAGCACATCTCATTGAGTGAGATTCTCTGTGTCCTCTGAAACTGTCCCCAAGCCTCTCCACACACTTCATGAACACTTCAGGCTATGCTGCTGCTCTCATCAAATCTGGCTCTGACACTACAAACACCCGTACTCACTCAATCATGCCAACCCACACACACTCTGTCTAACCCCACCTCTCTCTCTAACCCCACCTCTCTCTCTAACCCCACCTCTTTCTCTAACCCCTCCTCTCTCTCTAACCCCTCCTCTCTCTCTAACCCCTCCTCTCTCTCTAACCCCTCCTCTCTCTCTAACCCCTCCTCTCTCTCTAACCCCACCTCTCTCTCTAACCCCACCTCTCTCTGTAACCCCTCCTCTCTCTAACCCCTCCTCTCTCTAACCCCTCCTCTCTCTGTAACCCCACCTCTCTCTCTAACCCCACCTCTCTCTGTAACCCCACCTCTCTCTGTAACCCCACCTCTCTCTGTAACCCTCCTCTCTCTGTAACCCCACCTCTCTCTCTAACCCCTCCTCTCTCTCTAACCCCTCCTCTCTCTCTAACCCCTCCTCTCTCTCTAACCCCTCCTCTCTCTCTAACCCTCCTCTCTCTCTAACCCCTCCTCTCTCTCTAACCCTACTCTCTCTCTAACCCTACTCTCTCTCTAACCCTACTCTCTCTCTAACCCTACTCTCTCTCTAACCCTACTCTCTCTCTAACCCTACTCTCTCTCTAACCCCTCCTCTCTCTCTAACCCTACTCTCTCTCTAACCCTACTCTCTCTCTAACCCTACTCTCTCTCTAACCCTACTCTCTCTCTAACCCCTCCTCTCTCTCTAACCCTACTCTCTCTCTCTAACCCTACTCTCTCTCTAACCCCTCCTCTCTCTCTAACCCTACTCTCTCTCTAACCCCTCCTCTCTCTCTAACCCCTCCTCTCTCTCTAACCCTACTCTCTCTCTAACCCTACTCTCTCTCTAACCCCTACTCTCTCTCTAACCCCTACTCTCTCTCTAACCCCTCCTCTCTCTCTAACCCCTCCTCTCTCTCTAACCCTACTCTCTCTCTAACCCTACTCTCTCTCTAACCCCTACTCTCTCTCTAACCCCTCCTCTCTCTCTAACCCTACTCTCTCTCTAACCCTACTCTCTCTCTAACCCTACTCTCTCTCTAACCCCTACTCTCTCTCTAACCCCTACTCTCTCTCTAACCCCTACTCTCTCTCTAACCCCTACTCTCTCTCTAACCCCTACTCTCTCTCTAACCCTACTCTCTCTCTAACCCTACTCTCTCTCTAACCCTACTCTCTCTCTAACCCTACTCTCTCTCTAACCCCTCCTCTCTCTCTAACCCTACTCTCTCTCTAACCCTACTCTCTCTCTAACCCTACTCTCTCTCTAACCCCTACTCTCTCTCTAACCCCTACTCTCTCTCTAACCCCTACTCTCTCTCTAACCCCTACTCTCTCTCTAACCCCTCCTCTCTCTCTAACCCCTCCTCTCTCTCTAACCCTACTCTCTCTCTAACCCCTCCTCTCTCTCTAACCCTACTGTCTCTAACCCTACTCTCTCTCTCTAACCCTACTCTCTCTCTTCTCCTCAGATGCTGGCTATGAGTTTGACGTGTGCTACACCTCGGTCCTGAAGAGAGCCATCCGGACTCTGTGGTTGGTCCTGGACGGGATCGACCAGATGTGGCTTCCTATCCACCGCACCTGGCGCCTCAACGAGCGCCACTACGGAGGCCTGACGGGGCTCAACAAGGCAGAGACGGCGGAGAAGCATGGCGAGGCCCAGGTGAAGATCTGGAGGAGGAGCTATGACACCCCGCCCCCTCCCATGGAGGAGGAGCACGACTTCTACAACAACATCAGCCAGGTGAGAGGGATGCGGGGACACACACACACACACACACACACACACACACACACACACACACACAGAGGTACACACATAGAAGAGCACATGCAGAGGCCCACACAGGCACGGACACACAGAGACACGCACATAGAGGCGTACACACACACCTACAACATCACTGAACTCATATTCTGTGATTAGACACCATGGAGTCAGCCATACTGACCTGGGCTACCAGGCTTTGACTTTGCAGCACTAACCATCTCTTTCCTGCAGGACCGTCGCTATGGCGACCTGACGGAGGACCAGCTGCCGTCCTGTGAGAGCCTGAAGGACACAATTGCCCGGGCACTGCCATTCTGGAACAACGACATCGTGCCCCAGATCAAGGACGGGAAGAGGGTTCTCATCGCCGCCCACGGCAACAGTCTCAGAGGCATCGTCAAGCACCTGGAGGGTAGGTCACTAGGGGCAGGAGGGAGGGAGGACTGTTTGGTTGCTCTTATATGTTACTGGTTGTTGACTGATATTGTTGTTTTTCTGATTGTTGTTGTTGACTTGTTGTTGTTCTTGTTCTTGTTATTTACCTCCAGGTATGTCAGAGGAGGCTGTCATGGAGTTGAACCTTCCTAGTGTGTAGTTGTATATGTTACTGATTATTAACTGATTATTGTTGTTGTTGTTGACCTCCAGGTATGTCGGAGGAGGCCATCATGGAGCTCAACCTGCCTACAGGGATCCCCATCCTGTATGAACTGGACAAGAACCTGAAGCCTGTAGGGCCCATGCAGTTCCTGGGAGACGAGGAGACTGTCAAGAAGGCCATGGAGGCTGTGGCTGCCCAGGGCAAGGCCAAGAAATAGACACAGTGCCCCCGCGTGGACAGGAGGCATCAGTGCGGCTAGTCAATCACTCACGCAGCGTGACATTACATTATCAAGTTTACATTTACACGCAGACAGATATGCATATTTATATATATATATATATATATATATATATATATATATATATATATATACACACACACACACACACATAGGACACACACACTCACACACGTCTCATTACACTATAGGTGGATTTGATAGGTATTTTCTTTCCTGCACATTGAGACATTATCAGTATTGCACAGTCAATAGGCATCAGTAGGACTGGATTGTACGGCTCATCATAATATGAGTTGATCAAGATCGTTTGAGTTGACCAAAAACACACAGAATAGGGACCAGCTAATAGGGTATTTACAGTATCCAAAAACACACCGAATAGGGACTAGCTAATAGGGTATTTACAGTGTCCAAAAACACACAGAATAGGGACCAGCTAATAGGGTATTTACAGTATCCAAAAACACACAGAATAGGGACCAGCTAATAGGGTATTTACAGTGTCCAAAAACACACAGAATAGGGACCATCTAATAGGGTATTTATCTAAATGGGAAAATGATAGAAAGTGTGCTTTCTAGTGCCATGTAGTTTTGCACTGAGTGAACATGTATGTAAACATTGACGGGCACGTTTGAAAAAGGAAACATTGAATCTCATTGTTATTGTTGTAGCTCTACGGCAACAGTAGGCTATCATGGTTATGGTGGCTATTGTTAAAAAGGGCAGGCAGACCTGTTCTGTACTGTACTGCTGACCATAGAATTAGAATTTGTAGAACGGGCGTCCTCATTCAGGAGAGGTTCTATACCTCCTCTACTCATTCTAATTCCATGCTGCTGACTTGTGCTTAGTGTTGTGTGTGAAATAAATAAAGATTCATCTTATTATTTATGAGCTATCAAATGACTGTGACCCTTGTATGTTTCACAAGCTGCACATTTCTTGACTTGGCGTAGTTGAGCTGATAACATGTATGCTGGACTATTGAGCAATTTAGTGCTGGACTTGAACTTATATAGGTGCCGGTACTGTTTATATTTAGGTGCAGGAGCTCCACAATACTTTTGTACTAATATTATAATATGCCATTTAGCAGACGCTTTTATCCAAAGCGACTTACAGTCATGCGTGCATAATTTTTTTGTGTATGGGTGGTCCCGGGGATCGAACCAACTACCTTGGTGTTATAAGCGCTGTGCTCTACCAGCTGAGCTACAGAGGACTTATATTCTATAAGAGGTTCAGGAGCTCAGGCAGTAGAAAAATGTATCTGCCAGTACTCCACTCCGGTGAGCTCCCTCCCAAGTCAAGCTCTGGAGCAATTACAATAAATGTGTGCCCTGCAGCTGTCCTCTATCCTCTGGCTTGTTAGTGTCTTTGTCTTAAATGTCCTGCTGCACTATTTTCTAATTTACTCTAAAACAAATCAATTTCCATGGATGATACTGGATACATCTCGTTCTTTATTCCCCTCCTGCACTAATCTTACATGAGCTTTCTAATTAGTGTAGCCAGAGTGTAGGTAAAGGAACGGAGAGAAGGCCGCTTTAGACCTGATTCACCCAGAACCAGGACAGTGATTTCATCATGAAAGCCACAACAAAGATGGCGGACCAAACTTTTCGTTAAATACATCCGCCTGCTTAAGTCACGTCACAGCCAATCGGCTTGTGCTCTGCTCTTCTTGAAAACATGTCGCCCATGAAGCTGTGTGTTCCAGGCGAGTCTGAGATTTCAAACTGAGTTGATAACGGCATTATTTTCACATTTGAGACCATTAGACAAATATGTTAGGCAGTATGTTTTAGAAGTTTGTGTTGCTATTTGTAGCTTTCTAACACGGGAAAATGCGTGTTGTGTCACCACCATGCTCGTTCGCGTTCTAGCCTAGCTAGGTAATGCTAACTAGCGCGTTGCTAGCTAGCCTACATACTGTATTTTACTGTTTTCTAGCGAGCTACCTATTCTAGTGTATTTCTTCGACATTATGTGAAATACAAACGCAATACATAGTCACTTGGTACAACGCGTGACATTGTTTATAGTTTAACTAGCTATTTCGTTTGCTAAGTAATGAGCTTGTGAGATTTAGCTAGCGATGTTGACTTTGAGGTACTTTTCAAGCCCATCAACTTGTTTAAAGTGCCCTGCCCACCGCCTCGGGGAGGAGTGAACAGGGAGCACACTAATTCCAATCATACCTTCTCTGTCTTGTTGCGATCGACTCTACATGCAAGTGTTGAATTAACCCAGGATATTTCTAATGTCGACTAAATGTCAACGAATTGTAAACTATAATGGCAGTGTTTTGTTTTGATTGTCGTTTGATATACACATCTGTTTGTCAGGAAGTGGGACGAGACACTTGAGTGATTTAGCGATTGTTTGATTTCTCAAATGACATGATTTTGGCAGACTGTGATTATATTCTACTATTGGAAATGTGATAGATCAGCTACACTATACGTGTCTGTGTCTCTCTACCCGTGTGTCCCCCTCTCTCTATGAATGTGTGTGTGTCTTGCTATGCCTCTGTGTGTGTGTCTTTTTCTCTATGCCGGCGTGTGTGTGTCAGTCTCCCTGTGTGTGTTTACTTGCAATGACAGTGGTTGTCTTACCTACCTTAGTTGAAGCACTGACTGTAAGTGTCTCTGGATATATGCGAAAAGTAAAAATGTTTCTCTGTGTGTGTGTATGCATCTCTCTCTCCCTGTGTGTGTGCAGGTGATAGGCTATGCAGCACAGAGGACTGTATGCCTGGTACTGGGGTGTACCTACGACACGGCTACATCTACTCCTCGCTAGCAGGCTACGTACTCAGGAAGAACGAAGGAGAGGAGGTGAGACGGACGGACAGACTGGGGGAGGGGGGTGTGGTTGTCAGAGTATTACGGTGTATTCATTAGTCGCAGAACATAAAACATTTTGTCTCTTGCTAAATATTTACTTAAAAACCTTTTGCAACAAAAACAATTTTCTATTGGACAAATTCACGTAGTTTCCTCCCCGTTTCATTCCGGTTGTTTCCTAGAGTAAACACTAAACAGCCAAACATTTTGCTACAGTCTGCCACTATTGAACACACCCCTGTTGCACTGGTCTTTTAAGCACTAACAACACTTTAGCTGCTTTATTGAGGAGGGTTTTATTTCCTGTGATATGTGGTTGTCTTACATTTTGCAAAACATTTTTTTTTGCATTTTAGTCATTTAGCAGACACTCTTATCCAGAGCGATTTACAGTAGTGAGTGCATACGTTTTCAGGCCCGTGTAGCTCAGTTGGTAAACCATGGCGCTTGTAACGCCAGGGTTGTGGGTTCGTTTCCCATGGGGGGCCAGTATGAAAATGTATGCACTCACTAACTGTAAGTCGCTCTGGATAAGAGTGTCTGCTAAAATGACAAAAAATGTAAAAACTCATGGGAATCGAACCCACAACCCTAGCGTTGCAAGCGCCATGCTCTACCAACTGAGCTGCACGGGATCACCTACATTAGTTGAAAAAACAGACTGGAAGTTTGCTCTGGATAAGAGCGTCTGCTTCGAAGTGATGATGAGAGGAGGGGGGGTAAGAGGGGAGTGGCTGGTTTATTGGCACGGGGGAAAGCAGTTGGGGCTGGGTTGGGTGTGGGACTCATGTTAGTGGTTATTTATGGCGTAACATTTTCTGGAAGTAGGGAAACCACTCCAGGTTTGTTCACTTGGAACCCCTGAGGAATTATACAGTGTTGCGGTAACGAAATGTAACATGTTCACACAGTAATCCTTCCTTCTCTTTATATTGACACTTAAATCTGTGTGTGTGTGTTTCCCTGCAGCTACCAGTCATCTCTGTGGTAAGAGAAACAGAGGCCCAGCTACTGCCAGATGTAGGAGCCATAGTCACCTGTAAGGTAAGGTTTGGAGAGCACTTGATGTCAACAACCGACGTGTGTGTGTGCATGTGACCATTTTTTCTATGCACTGGTAGTTGTTGTAGATCTACGTAATGCTTAAAAGCTGTGCATATCACCTGGATTAAACTGAACAGAATAATGTTTTAGGCTTGAAAGGTGAGGTGCTCTTGTCACTGATCCAATATCTCAACAATAGGTGTGTGTTTAACCTCACTGCTAACAGCCCAGATCTGTCTCCCTACCTGTCCAGGTGACCAGTATCAACCCCAGGTTTGCCAAGGTCCACATCCTCTACGTTGGTTCCACGCCACTGAAGGACCGCTTTAGAGGAACCATCAGGTAACATGGATGATTTTATTATTGTTATTCTCATTGTGTGTCCCAACTGGCACCCTAGTCCCTATTTAGTACACTACTTTTGTCTGGGGTCCAAATGGCAACCTATGGGCCCTGGTCACAAGTAGTATACTTTATAGTGAATAGGATGCCATATGGGATTATATAGATTTACATTTTAGTCATTTAGCAGACGCTCTTATCCAGAGCGATTTACAGTTAGTGAGTGAATACATTTTCATACTGGCCCCCCGTGGGAAACGAACCCACAACCCTGGCGTTGCAAGCGCCATGCTCTACCAACTGAGCTACACGGGGCATAGGGCATAGGATGCTATTTGGGATTATATAGGGAATATGGTGCCATTTGGGATTATATAAGGAATATGGTGCCATTTGGGATTATATAGGGAATAGGGTGCCATTTGGGATTATATAGGGAATAGGGTGCCATTTGGGATTATATAGGGAATAGGGTGCCATTTGGGATTATATAAGGAATATGGTGCCATTTGGGATGATATAGGGAATAGGGTGCCATTTGGGATTATATAGGGAATAGGGTGCCATTTGGGATTATATAGGGAATAGGGTGCCATTTGGGATTATATAGGGAATAGGGTGCCAACCTATACGACTGTTCTGTAACCTACATTACTTTTAAAAACTAATCTACTGTTTACTACAATCATATACACAGGAAAGAAGATGTACGAGCAACAGAAAAAGACAGGGTATGTTTTTGAATCAATCTAAAGTTCCCCCACTGTTTGACCACCAATATATTTTATATTGTGAAAATATCATGTTTGGTATTATATAGACCCATCCTATACCATCTGTTACTGTTTATCATGACATATCATACCATCTGTTACTGTTTATCATGACATATCGTACCATCTGTTACTGTTTATCATGAAATATCATACCATCTGTTACTGTTTATCATGACATATCATACCATCTGTTACTGTTTATCATGACATATCATACCATCTGTTACTGTTTATCATGAAATATCATACCATCTGTTACTGTTTATCATGAAATATCATACCATCTGTTACTGTTTATCATGAAATATCATACCATCTGTTACTGTTTATCATGACATCATACCATCTGTTACTGTTTATCATGAAATATCATACCATCTGTTACTGTTTATCATGACATCATACCATTTTAGCTCATTCTTGAATTGTAATAGACTGGGAACCACTATAACCTTTGAGCTCTGTTGCAGGTGGAGACGTATAAAAGCTTCCGTCCTGGAGACATCGTCCTGGCTAAAGTCGTATCCTTCCATTGACAGTCTTTCCACTTCAGTAACTAGGTAGTAACACAGGGACAGTCAACCAGTGACTGATATTGGGCTGGTTCTATTCCCTTAGTGCAGTGTAGCTTTCACCATATTGCTTAAATGTAAAATTGTAAATGTTAGAGATCAGCTAAACGGACAAATCACCTTGCATCCCAAATAACTACTCATCATGTGATCAAGATGAGGGATTCTGTGCATTTCCAAGTGTTGTCCTTTAACCTCCTGCCCCCCAGATCTCCCTGGGAGACGTCCAGTCCAACTACCTGTTGACCACAGCCGAGAACGAGCTGGGGGTGGTGGTAGCCCACAGTGAAGCAGGTGAGACTGGTCACATGACTACACTGCTGTTCTTAGCCCAGGGCTATCCTTAACCCTACCACCAGCAGAACCCATCCAACTTGAAGGAGCTGGAGCAGTTTTACCTTGAAGAATGGGCAAAAATCCCAGTGGCTAGATGTGCCAAGCTTATAGACATACCCCAAGAGACTTGCAGCTGTAATTGCTGCAAAAGGAGGCTCTACAAAGTATTGACTTTGGGGGGGTGAATAGTTATGCACGCTCAAGTTCAGTTTTTTTGTCTTATTTCTTGTTTGTTTCACACAAAAAAAATGTTTTGCATCTTCAAAGTGGTAGGCATATTGTGTAAATCAAATGATACAAACCCCCCAAAAATCCATTTTCATTCCAGGTTGTAATGCAACAAAATAGGGAAAATGCCAAGGGGGGTGAATACTTTCGCAAGCCACTGTATCTATCAGTAGTATATCTGTGTGTCCCTCCTCTCAGGAGCCCAGATGGTATCTATCAGTAGTATATCTGTGTTTCCCTCCTTTCAGGAGCCCAGATGGTATCTATCAGTAGTATATCTGTGTTTCCCTCCTCTCAGGAGCCCAGATGGTATCTATCAGTAGTATATCTGTGTGTCTCTCCTCTCAGGAGCCCAGATGGTATCTATCAGTAGTATATCTGTGTTTCCCTCCTCTCAGGAGCCCACATGGTATCTATCAGTAGTATATCTGTGTTTCCCTCTCAGGAGCCCAGATGGTATCTATCAGTAGTATATCTGTGTGTCCCTCCTCTCAGGAGCCCAGATGGTATCTATCAGTAGTATATCTGTGTTTCCCTCCTCTCAGGAGCCCAGATGGTATCTATCAGTAGTATATCTGTGTGTCTCTCCTCTCAGGAGCCCAGATGGTATCTATCAGTAGTATATCTGTGTTTCCCTCCTCTCAGGAGCCCACATGGTATCTATCAGTAGTATATCTGTGTTTCCCTCCTCTCAGGAGCCCAGATGGTATCTATCAGTAGTATATCTGTGTGTCCCTCCTCTCAGGAGCCCAGATGGTATCTATCAGTAGTATATCTGTGTTTCCCTCCTCTCAGGAGCCCAGATGGTATCTATCAGTAGTATATCTGTGTGTCTCTCCTCTCAGGAGCCCAGATGGTATCTATCAGTAGTATATCTGTGTTTCCCTCCTCTCAGGAGCCCAGATGGTGCCTATCAGCTGGTGTGAGATGCAGTGCCCGCGGACGCATGCCAAAGAGTTCCGCAAGGTGGCCAGGGTGCAACCCGAGTACCTGCAGGCGTGAGCAGGGTCCCCTCACCTCTCCAGTCCCCCCGGGCAGGGGCCCCCTTTCCCTTCCTCATGGAACACACAGCTTCCCTCCTCCCTCCCTCTCTCTCTGACAGAGAGACAAACACACTCACTCACACTTGGAATCTCAACGATGCATTGTGAGTACAAAGGACCAAAATATTGTACAGGTCATGTACAGATGCTTGGACACGAGTACACGGGTCATTGACCTGACGCATACACGCAGCAAACAGCCTTATGTTCAGGGAGGGATACTTCAACAGACACACACACACACACACACACACACACACACACACACACACACACACACACACACACACACACAGAGCCTTATGTTCAGGGGGGGATTCCTCCCTCTATGACCTACAGCAAGGCAGCATTTTCCCCCTCTTGGTTCTGGAGGGGTACAGTAGAGGTGCAGGATTTTGTTCCAGCCCAGCACTAGGACGGACACCTGATTCAACTGATCACTGGGGCCTTGATTGGCTGAATCAGTCTCGTTAGTGCTGGGCTGGAACAAAAGCCTGCCCTCCCTGTAGCCCTTCAGAACCAGGAATGAATAAATAACCCTGATCTGGGTTACCTTCTGATCCGATACCCTTGTCCCTGAAGTGTGCACTCCTGTATCCCCCATGGATTTACTAGCATATTTCATATACCTTTCCTTTTAAATCCATGAGGGGTAGTGAATGAGTGCACACTTTGGGGGGGGGGAAGGGTATAGAATCAGACCACAGCCGTGGGGTGACAGTCACCAGTACAGACAAGCCCAAGTCCAAATTGACCTCTAAACTCTACACTCTAGTGCGTAGGGCTTGATTTGGGATTGGGCCGTAGACGGCTAACACTTGGGATGTCAAAGTAAAGCGCTGGAATTGAAACTGTTATTTTGTGGCGCCACTGTTTGACTCATACGACCACGTGGTCCTTTCTGCACCTAGTCAGAGAAATGGACACGTCTTGATGCTTTTCTCTAAGCATTATTCTTTCTTCTGTTGTTTCAAAACAATACTTTTTGTTTCTTTTGTCTGTTTCATTTCTTCCTGTACATGTCAGCAGAGGCACGTGTTTTAAGAGTCAAATAAAGTGAATACCAAAGCACATCCTGTAGGAACTACTCAATCTGTTACAATGGAGACAATGTTATTTACCTGTGTTATCACAAAGGTTCATTTTATAAAGAGATTTTTTTATTTTAATGAATGAATTCCTTTATCATATAATAGAGAAACCCAGCTGACCATCGTTCTTAATGGCCATTTGTTGACTGTGTGTAAACAATTCTATGCTGTTTAAATCTGTCTAATTGACAGCTCATCAGCTGCCAGTTTGTCATGTTGAGGCATTAGTTTACAGTACTAGACTATTAGGCTGCTGGTCAAAAGTAGTGCACTATACAGGGAGCCATTTGGGACGCCAACAACATTCTCATATCATACAGCCATGAAGCATTACATCATAATGGACCATTCAGAAGACCAACACAGCTCCGCTCTCATTGATACCACAGGTTGGTAGGTGCAGCTTTCAGTTCCATCAATGTCAGCATTTTTATGTCAAACTTTTTATAGACCAATCAGTCACACTTGGTGCACAGTACTCGTGTATACTGAACAAAAATATAAAATGCAACATGTAGAGTGTTGGTTTCATGAGCTGAAATAAAAGATCCCTGAAATGTTCCATACGCACAAAAAGCTTATTTCTCTCATTGTGCACAAATGTGTACAAATGTGTTTACATCCCTGTTAGTGAGCATTTCTCCTTTGCCAATATAATCTATTCACCTGACAGGTGTGGCATATCAAGAAGCTGATTAAACCGCATGATCATTACACAGGTGCACCTTGTGGTGGGGACAATAAAAGGCCACTCTAAAATGTGCCGTTTTGTCACCACAATGCCACATATATCTCAAGTTTTGAGGGCGCGTGCAATTGGCTTGCTGACTGCAGGAATGTCCACCAGAGCTGTTGCCAGAGAATTGAATGTTCATTTCTCTACCATAAGCCGCCTCATGTAATTTTTTTAGAATTTGGCAGTTCGTCCAACCGGCCTCACAACCGCAGACCACGTGTAACCAAGCCAGCCTAGGACCTCGACATTCGACGTCTTCACCTGCGGGATCGCCTTGAGACCAGCCACCCGGACAGCTGATGAAACTTGAGTATTTCTGTCTGTAATAAAGCTTTTTTTGTGGGGAAAAGCTCATTCTGATTGACTGGGCCTAGCTCCCCAGTGGGTGGGCCTATGCCCTCCCAGGCCCATCCATGGCTGCGCCCCTGCCCAGTCATGTGAAATCCATAGATTAGGGCCTAGTGAATTTATTTCAATTGACTGATTTCCTTATACTCAGTAAAATCGTTGAAATTGTTGCGTTTATATTTTTGTTCAGTATATATATATATACACACCACATTCCCACAGGCACACTCCCACTCCCAATACCCTGCAAGAGAAAAGGTGCACACACACTCATCCAAATCAAGGGTCTGTCCCGACTCAGTCATCAAAGCGCACTGATCGGGTTGCGTTGATGTCGATCGAGAACTTCTTATTGGACGGCGCCGAGAACCCAAGTCCCACCCCCCTTCCCGTGAAGTCCATGCGGCGCGACTGAGCGCGTTCAAACTCCCCCAGGAGGCCTTGCTGCAAGCTCTTCTGTCCGTCTTTCGTCAGCGCCATGTTGGCCCGCCCTCCCGTTGCACCGCTCGCTGCCATTGGCTGCCCGCCCTTCTTGAAGCCGCCCATCAACCGCAGGAACTTATTTTGTTGGTCGGAACTGTCAAACTGGGCGGTGCCCCACTGGCCCAAACTCTGGGGAGAAGAACAATGTAATATTTCTGATTTATAATGTAATGTTTATATTAGACATAATGATTGTAATATTTATGATTTATAATGTAATGTTTATATTAGACAATGTTTTGTAACAGAGAAGAGTTGGTATGCGTCCCAAATTTGGGATACACCTTGGTGTCCTGACATCATAAGAGTACTGACCGATGGTACCGGTGGTGCTTTGAGTTGGACTGGGTTGGACTCCTTGTCGATCTCATTCTGCAGGGCCAGGCGTCTCCCCTATGGAATATAATAGGACCATCATTTTATATGAAGGCCGTGTTATATAGTACACAACATATACTCTATAGTCCATGTTATATAGTACACAATATATACTCTTATAGTCCATGTTATATAGTACACAATATATACTCCATTGTCCATGTCATAGTCTATAACATGTGGTTGGTGATTCTCTTTACTGTACTCCTAGTTTTTTTTTTAAAGACTCAAATCCATGTGTGCTTCAAAGGCTGCGTTTACACAGGCCACCCATCTGATTTTTTGCCCAATTATTGGCAAAAGATCTGATCTGATTATTGGCAAACGAGCAGAATCACTTTGCAATCACTTGGGAGTATCCCTGACACAGACCAATGGTATTACTTAATCAGTATAGAGCATTTATATTGGTTGGTGTGTGTCCAGCATGTTTGACTGCAGCATTGTGTTAATCAATGACAACAGCATTCACTAATAAGCATTTGTATAATATAATGCATTCATATTTTATTCAGAAATAGTTACAAAATCAATATACAATGTTTAATTCAGACCAGGAAGAAATTACTTTTCTCTTTCTCACATTGATAGAGGGATGGAATGGAGACTTGGATTGGTGGACTGGACAGTGGAATCAAATAGATCCAAATAGATCTAAAGGGTTGTTAGCGATCTACCTGATCAATATTGATCTCGAAGGCGTTTCCCCTGGTCTCTGACAGGAAGACCACATCCTTCTGGTCCCTCTGGGGGTTGGAGCAAAACAACAAAGTATCAGACAACTGCAGACATTCAAACAAATAGTAATACTGTCCCTGTTTTAATACCTTTAACTGTAAAATATAAAGTAAGAAAGTCAACACTTTAAATTGTTGGGAGCATATTAGTTTTACAGTTTACTATTCTGTTAGTCAGCACCTCCAGCATTTTTGGGTGTTGGTCAGCGCATGCTTTTTACAATACTTTCAACAAGGACACCCCTTTCAAATGGCTCTAGAATCAGGGCCACCTTCAGTAGGCAATCATTGTGAACCGTTTCAGATAGAAATGTCATGAATAGAGCCGACATGATTCCTCATTCTACATGTCAGAGAGACATGTTTGTTCTACATCACATATTTCTATCTGAACGTTCCACAACGTTGTACCCTGCTGAAGGAGCCCCATGATTTGATAACCTCTTAACCTCTGACCCTTAACCTCTGACCCACCTCCTGGTCTTCAGGGGCGCAGCTCTCCACCTTTATCTTCTTTTTCCCTTTCCCCTTCTCCGGAGTCTCTCCTTTCTTCTTCCCTTTCTTGTGAAGGGTGCTGTCCTCCATTTCCGTCTCTACCTCAGACGAGCTCTTCTTCACCTTCTTTTTCTTTCCCTCGCTCTCTCTGTCCTCCGCCTGTTCCTCTCCTCCTTTCGTATCCACCTTTTTCCTTTTCTTCCGTTTGGGCTTCCCCTCGTCCACCGCGATCACATCCTCCTCCTCTGTTGGTGCAGAGGCCTTTCTCTCCTTCTTCATCTTGCTCTCCTCCTTTCCTTCCGTCTCAGTGTCTATGGTGTTGTCTGCAGCGCTGCTGGTGGACTTGGGCTTCTTCTTCTTCTTCTTCTTGGTGTTATTCTGTTCCTCCTCCTCCCGTACTGCTACTGTAGCCTCAGCCGATGCTA